>NW_027127345.1:0-5834 GCF_037325665.1 Littorina saxatilis
AAGAGACAAAGAGACAGAGACAGAAAGAAGGAAAAGGAAGTGCCAGAGAATATAGGAAAGAGATTATTAATATGAAAACAGATGTACCATATCATGTTCCTGAGGATTTTGGGAGAGAAAGTTTAATGTAGAAATTGATGAACGATCTTGGATAGTTGCCTATCAGTCAACACAAGAGACTAGATTAAGAGTTTTACACTGGAAAATTATGCACAACATTTATCCGACCAACATTCTCCTGTGTAAAATGAAAGTAACGGAAACTAATAAATGTAATTACTGTTGTGATGTAACTGATTTCATTGAACACTTCTTTTTTGAATGCCCGGTTGTATACAAATTCTGGAAGTTTATTGAAGAATTTATTTTTGGTACTTTAGAAATTAAGATTGTTTTGAAAGTTAGTGATGTTTTATTTGGTATGCATTTTGTAATGGTGAAAAAGGCAACTATGTATAAATTCAACCACATTATCTTAATCGGAAAGATGTGCGTTAGTATATATAAAAAAACAAATTCGTTTTTACCGTTGGAAAGTATTTTTAATAGGCAGTTACAGATAAGAAGCATTTTTGTGTGAGTGTTCGAAGAACAAAACGTTAAAAAAAGTTAGCTTGTTGTACTCGATAAGTTGTATTTAATTCATTGTATGAGATATTGTTAATTGTTGTAATTTATTTGAATAAAATTGTTTGGAAAACAAAAAGGAAAGAGATACATGTAATACACGAAAACCTAAAAAAAAAATTTTAAAAAAAATAAAAAAAAATAAATAAAAAAACTGCACATGGCACAAATTATTTTTTTGATGGAAGGACTTATTTGTATATATCAAGAATGAACTTTGATTGAAAAAAAAAAAAAAAAGAGAGAAGAAGGAAAAGAGCACCAGAAAGTAGGCTACTAGGCATCCCCAAGAGTTTGTCTGGATCACGCTAATACAACTACATTTTCCCCGTCACCCCTCCCGTTTATTATTGGACCCCTTACATTTCCTGCAACACCTTCTCACCGAGGCCACCCTTCACAAAGCTCCACTGACCACACGCAGGCTATAATCTCCCTTGGAAACTCTCTTGAGACGGAGCTCTCCGGAGGCGGAGGCGAGAAAGAAGGGTATAGTAGGAAGTGACGTCGAAAAAATCGAAAAAGTATTTTCTGTACTTAGAATAGGTAGAGGGCAAGCTGTAGGGGAGGTAATCTAGCGGAATTTTGATAAACAGGGAGTGAAATGACCGATGGCTGAATGGAAGAGAGTGTCAGTGTAGGTTTTGGGGACTCGAGGTTTCTGGGAAAAAAGTGTGAAATTGAAAACGTTAGGGAGTACTTATATTTACTATTGGTGTTAGTTCATTTTTTACTTTAAAGGGATAATACCCGGTGAAAAAAAGCCCTCAGATTTGCGAGGTGAAGTTTCAGGCAAAAACATGAGAAATGGTAAACGTTGGGTGTACTTTCTTACTATTGGAGGTTGTTCATTCTTTGCTTTAAGGGGATAATACCCGGTGAAAAAAAGCCCTCAGATTTGCGAGGTGAAGTTTCAGACAAAAAAAGGAGAAATGGTAAACGTTGGGTGTACTTTCTTACTATTGGTGGTTGTTCATTCCTTGCCTTAAAGGGATAATACCCGGTGAAAAAAAGCCCTCAGATTTGCGAGGTGAAGTTTCAGGCAAAAAAAGGAGAAATGGTAAACGTTGGGTGTACTTTCTTACTGTTGGTGGTTGTTCATTCTTTGCTTTAAAGGAATACTACCTAATAAAAAAACAAGTCACGTAAGGCGAAATTACTACATTTAGTCAAGCTGTGGAACTCACAGAATGAAACTGAACGTAGTCCGCCGCTAGTGCAAAAGGCAGTGAAAGTGACGAGCCTGTTTGGCGCGGTAGCGATTGCGCTGTGCTTCATAGCACCCTTTACTGTACCTCTCTTCGTTTTAACTTTCAGAGCTTGTTTTTAATCCAAATATAACATATGTATATGTTTTTGGAATCAGAAAATGACGAAAAATAAGATGAAATTGTTTTTGGATCGTTTAATAAAAAAATAATTTTAATTACAAGTTTCCGATTTTTAATGACCAAACTCACTCATTAGTTTTTAAGCCACCAAGCTGAAATGCAATACCAAACCCCGGGCTTCGTCGAAGATTGCTTTGCAAAAATTTCAATCAATTTGATTGAAAAATGAGGGTGTGATAGTGCCGCCTCAACTTTTACAAAAAGCCGGATATGACGTCATCAAAGGTATTTATCGAAAAAATGAAAAAAACGTCCGGGGATATCATACCCAGGAACTCTCATGTCAAATTTCATAAAGATCGGCCCAGTAGTTTAGTCTGAATCGCTCTACACACACACACAGACAGACAGACAGACACACACACACACACACACACACACACACACACACAGACAGACACACACACACACACACACACACACACACACATACGCCATGACCCTCGTCTCGATTCCCCCCTCTATGTAAAACATTTAGTCAAAACTTAACTAAATGTAAAAAGGCAAAGAAAGAGCACTCTTTGTTTGGGTTACTTCCCCTGTATCAATTCCCTTGTTTGTGTACGCGATGACCGTTACTAGGGGGTCAGCGTCATATGTGGCGCTACCGTCTTTCCGCCAGGCGGCGCATCTGGATTACTTTATGTTTGCAACACCAGAGGGAGGAAGCGCCCTGAAGCGCATTAGCTCACTTTGATTTAATTATTTACCATGCGTATGGTGCGTTTTTACTTTCCTCTTTTTGAACGCGGACAAACACTCAAGTCCTTAATGGCTCAAAACCGTAGGACTTTTAATATTAATTTTAACGGTGCGTTTTTGAAAAAAACGTTCCGTGTGCGTCTATATAGATTAAGGTACAGAGGATTGCCCAGATTCTTTAGATTGTTTGCAAATTTGCTAGAAATGCCCCCAAAACGGTTAGATAGTATTCCTTAAAATGTTTCTGGATTTGATTTGACACGCAAGTGCGCTTGCTAAAATATATAGCACACCAACACGCACGCGCGCTCGCATTCATTCTCTTACGCAACGCACACACGTACGCACGCACACACACACACACACACACACACACACACATACACACACACACACACACACTTACGCGCGCGCGCACACACACACACAACCACACACACACACACACACACACACATACACATACACACACACACACACTACCTCTCCCTCTCCCCCCCCTCCCCCCAACCTCCCCACATTCATACCGCCACCTTCCACCCCCGCCCCCCGCCACCTTCCACCCCCTCCACATTGGCGCATCCTGCTGTCTCTCTTACCCCACAACAAACACACACATTGGAGAAGGAGAAAGACAACAATTTAACAGTGATCGAAGACTACCTCTTCCAACCAGCAATCAAGGAAGTAACAACGATGTTTCACTGCCAGCGGTAGGCAGACAGGACTGTCCTTCATCAACAGACACGTGGTCGTTACAACAGTTACTGTGGATGGATCGTAACGCCTGTAACAACTTTGTTTAGGGTAAGAGAAAGATTAGTTTGGTGCCGGTACCGATACTGGAAAGCACACCTGCTGATTGTGGGCCACAGACAGATTAGGCAAATGATGTGCTTGGCAAATAAAAAAATAAAAAAAATAAAAAATAAAAAAAAGATTATGCAAAGTAGTTTGGCTTCTTAAGATGGAGGGGATGGTTTGGTGATGGGGAACGGGGGAAAAGAGGAATGAGGGGATGGGGTGGGGGTGCGGGGAGGGGAGGGGGGTAGGTCACACTATTATTATTTTGTGATTGATGACATCTCTTCAAAAGAGAGGGAGAGAGTTCATGTAAGTACGTTTGAACTTTTGTGTTCGGGCACCTAATGTGTCTTTCGCGTATTTTTCGTAAGAAATGTACTAGCTTAAAGAGACATGAAGTTGTTGAAGATATTATTTGAAGTATTAATTGGTATTTGGGAGCATTATCTGAGGATTGGTGAAATGGCATGTAAGACAAAAGAGCTACTTGCAGGAGCACAAAACGAGCAATGCTCATATGTGACCCTCCACCACGAAATGAGTCGCATGTCACCTCGCGCGGTTCTGCGTAAGGCTTAATGTAAGTCCGGGGAGTGTCTGGTAACAGTGTGAGGGTCACCTTAGTCACAGGCTTATAACTCAAACAGTTTTCGCTCTTTTCTAAAACGGGTTTCACCACAGGATAGAGCATAGAAAACTCTTTAGGAAAATGTAAAAATATGAAAATCATGCAAAGGTGACATGTGACTCATTCCGTGGTGGAGGGTCACGTATTAAGTGTGATTATGTAGAAGCATCTACACACACACAAACGTATTGCACAGGTACTGTCAAGATCAAAATAATGCTAATACCATAATAACATATGTCAGATCAGAATAAAGAAAGTAACTAAGAATCTAAAAAATCTCTCTCTCTCTCTCTCTCTCTCTCTCTCTCTCTCTCTCTCTCTCTCTCTCTCTCTCTCTCTCTCTCTCTCTCTCTCTCTCTCTCTCTCTCCTTCCTCTCTCTACCTCTTCTTTCGGCGTTGCATTCCTGAATGGCGTTAAGAATATGCCAACGTACATAGTATTTTTCATTGCGCGTGTGGATCTGATTTTTATATGTTCCTGCACGCAAACAATTTTTACCAAGTTTTTAACCCGCTCGGCTGCTCAGATACAAGGCCAATGCAAAGAATTATCTCCAGAGCTCAACACACTCACACACACACACACATACACACGTACGCACACACACACACACACACACACACACACACACCCGCTTCCCACCCACCCCTACACACACAGCACAAGAATCAACACCAACAACAAAAACACAAACCGTTTTTCGCACGCAAATAAAAAAAAAACGGAGCGCATGCGTGTCAAGTGATTGACAGCTCGCTTAGCCAATCACGCCTCTATCGGGTCACGAGAGCGCGTGAACCGCCACGTCATGTTGCTGGAGATCTAACTATCCCGTCTATCAGACTATGCATTGACTTGGACCTGACACTTTTCCCAGCCCGCTGTAAAATGATAGTCATCGCAAAATTTGTCCACATACATAACCCGTACACGCGCGGTTGGGGCGGTAAAGATTTAAAGATGGCTTTAGCCCCGACGTTTCTGTCTCGGTCGCAAACGCAGAGCAATCGTTAGTGGAGAAGAAGTCGTAAAACTGCCGAGAAGACATTTAAAGATACTGTCCTTTATGGAACGTTAATATAATACTGGCTTTTTATTGGGTAAGACCTTCTGGTAGAATAGCACTGGATTGGCTCTCTTTACAATTCCGGTAGAATTTGGCCCAATAGTAACCTGAGATACGTATACCGGTCGATTTTTACCACGCAGACAGCTCCGTCATTGGCTAATCAAACTACCGGGTAGCAAATGCCACCATGTGGGCCGAAACTGACTTTATACTCGGTAGATTCTCTCTCCCACCAACCGAATGCACAAATACCCGGTAGATTTCCAGTTTCGGCGCACATGGTGGCATTTTCAACCCCGGTAGATTGATTAGCCAATGACGGAGCTTTCTGCTCGGTATAAATCTACTGGGTATCTCAGGCTCTCATTGGCCCAAATTCTACCGGTATTGTTAAGAGAACCAATCAAGTTCAGAGATACCAGTTAGATTTGCCAATTTAGCGGTAGATTTCGTAATATTCTACTGGGTAAAAAGTCAGTGTTGGCGTTCCATAAGCCTGTTCGTGTAAAGAGTGACGTAAACTCGGATTCGCAACATCGGCCAACATACACACCCGTTGCACTGGCTGTAAAGGTAACCAATACTTTAAGACGGAGGTTGCTGTTATCC
>NW_027127346.1:0-2000 GCF_037325665.1 Littorina saxatilis
GTTGGATTGGTTGAAACTGAGATGCACGACAAAGTTGCCACCCAAACGGGTGCCACCCGCAGTGTTGGATTGGTTAAAACTGAGATATGTTGTGATTTCAACGAATCAGAACCCGCGGTTTGTTCTCTCCCGTTTGGGTGGCACCCACTTTCGGTTCGTGCCTTTAAGCCCATGTCCCACCTAGAAGCTAAACACATCTGTGGTAGTCTGCATTATGGTTGATACTGGGAAAAAGGCATATTTAATATATACATTCTTCTTCTTCTCGTTCGCTCCTATTAGACTTCCACACCTGTGGCACGCACGAATGGCCTGACATTTCCACGTGCACAGGTGTGTTGGTGTGTTGTTTTGTGTGTGTGTGTGTGCGTGTGTGTGTGTGTGTGTGTGTGTGTGTGTGTGTGTGTGTGTGTGTGTGTGTGTGTGTGTGTGTGTGTGTGCACAAATGTGACCCTCCACCACGGAATGAGTCGCATGTCACCTTTGCATGATTTTCATATTTTTCCATTTGCATGAAGAGTTTTTTATGCTCTATCCAGTGGTGAAAACCGTTTTAGAAAAGAGCGAAAACTGTTTGAGTTATAAGCCTGTGACTAAGGTGACCCACACACTGTTACCAGACACTCCCCGGACTTGTATTACGCCTAGCGCAGAACCGTGCGAGGTGACATGCGACTCATTTCGTGGTGGAGGGTCACAAATGTGTTTTCATGTATTACGTTTTAATTCTGTAATTTAGGTAGCCTTACGCCTGTTTCGGGGGGTGCATGTCTAGTATTTCCTTGTTTCTATAGCTCACCGAACTGTGCAGATCTGACATGGATAAAACGATATTTTCCGTGTGCACTTAGTCTTGTGCTTGAGTGCACACACGACGGGGGATCAGGCACAAGCATGCATGCACACACAGCATAGGAGGTCGGAACAAAATCTCCACCCGTAACCACCCAGGCGCGGCAGGGATTCGAACACACAACCTTAGGCATGGGAGGCCGGTGTAACACGAAATTTTTACTCCACGAAAAATTTACTCCGGAGTAAACATTTCGTACGAAATTTCTGCTCCAAGTAAATTTTTCGTACGAGAAAAGAACTCCCCAAGGCACGAAAAAATTACTCCCTCCACGAAATTTGTACTCCCCATTTTTTGTACTTCCAGTAAAAATCTCGTACGCGAAAATGGGATGCGGGCGAAGGGATCATGCCAATAATTATGTGATTTCGCGCAAACGAATGTCGCGCTACCCTCCCTCCACCCCTTCCACCACCAAGACTAACAGGGGACAAGGGAGTATAAATTTCGTACACCTGGCATGGGAAGTTAAATTGCTCGTGTTAGGGTGAAGTCTTTTATTCGTTTTTTATTCGTCAGGGGAGTAACATTTGTGTACGAAATGTTAACTCGGAACTCACCTGTCGTGGGGAGTATATTTCTCGTGTAATGGGGGAGTGCTTTTTTCGTAAAGGGAGTAACATTTTCGTACGAAATTTTTACTCCGGAGTAAAAATCTCGTAGGAGTAATTTTCTCGTGTTACACCGGAGTCTTATCCACTTTGTCATTGCGACCGTCGAGTTATAATCCAAAGCCTGCTATTTGTGTCATGTTAAGCCAACATCAGAGGCGCTACCGACAACGAGTGTGAGCTAACATGGTCCTGTGCTAGCATCAACATTGTCCCACTAAATCAGCTAACATCCAAGCGGACACGAGGGGCGATCAATGCTGCTGATTTACGGGGGCTTGTATCACAAACAAATATTATCTTTCTGCAAAGATCAAAGACCGCAGCGATGAAATACAGAGGGTGGGTGGATGGTATGGTCATAAAGGAAAGTGACAATGTAAAGGTTGCAATGTGGACATTCTTAAAACACAATTTTCATCATTAGTAGATTAGGTTGTTTATAAGAGGGAGCAGATTGTACCATCTTTTGGTTGAAACGATATTAACCTGTCTATACAAAGACTGCAATTGACGTAGCAATGCATTCTCTCTCT
>NW_027127347.1:0-7500 GCF_037325665.1 Littorina saxatilis
GTGCGTGTCACTTGTTCCCAGACCCAGAGGTCTGGGTTATGCGGAGGCATTTGCCTGTGTGAACGGTGACATTCCGGAACTAATTTTCGGCAAACTTAGTTGTTTGCAGCAATGTATTTCAATTTGTTTTTCATTATTTCTTGAAACTGTTAGTGCATGATGCAAAATTACACTATAATAGGTTATATAATACCAAAAAAAAACTATCTCAGATCTCACACGCTAAAAATATGACAAAAAACACGGTAGAGCGACATCCGCAAACCATCTAGCTTCCGGTGTTGTTAGGCCGCTACGGTAAGCGCTTAGTGTGCAGACTGGAGCAGACGATACAACAAACACAGAGTAAAGCAGACGACACAGTGTTACAGCATGATCAAGGCAGCTACGATTTTATTCCCATACCACTCAGTGATCGCCCACTGAATGACACATGTATTTACTTTTGCTAGAATAGTAATTTCGTAAATCATTCGTTTATGTTATTAGCAACAATCAGTATTTACATTTATTGCAATAATAATTAGCCAGGGGCTACACACGTCTGAAGTCAAAAATCGTGTTGTGTGTTCAATTGGTCAGTTTTGAGATTTTGACATATTTATACCAAATAATCCTTTCTCATTCAGGTTCAACCGATGTTTTTCACATAAAACACTTATTTTATGCAAAATAAAGGTGTTTCAAAACCAACTGTGTCAAGAATTTATTTTCATTGTGTGTTGAAATGCCAAAAATGCATTTGTTTGACTGTTAGTTACGCCAAATTCTCCCAACCCCGTTCCGACATGACACATACCGTTGGATTCAGCATTCTCTCCCCTTTCCCGCTGTCATTCTCTCTGTGAATGAGCTGGCCAGTTTTGATTCGGAACCTGGCACTGACAAGCGAGGTTTTACCTCAAACTATGGGGTTGGCATCCTCATTGATGTGGGGACTGGACTTGTGCTTGATTTTGAAGTGCTGTCAAAATTCTGCCAGGCATGTGCACTGAACAACAAAAGGAGGATGACAGAAGTGGAGAGAGCTGAATGGAGGAGAGACCACAAGCCTAGTTGTGAAACCAACTATGAAGGCTCTTCGAAAGGAATGGAGAAGGAAGCCGCCCTTCGTTTGTGGGGAAGGTCAGTGCGCAGAAACAACATGCGTTATACCAGAATGCTTTCAGATGGTGACTCTGTGGCCTTCAAGGCAGTGGTTGATGCCAACCTCTATCCGGTTGAAAAGCTGGAGTGTGTCAACCACTGCGACAAAAGAATGGGGACGGCGCTGAGAAAGAAGGCAAAGGAGGAGAAGCTTGGTGGACGTCATCGTGGCGCCCTGACTGCAAACGCTTGCACCATTCTGCAGTCCTACTACAGGAATACCATCATGAAGAACTTGGGCAAACCTGACAAGATGAAGGAGGCCATCTGGGCATCGTTTTTGCACTGCTCATCCACAGACGACAACCCTCAGCACCAGCAATGTCCAGTAGGCGCCGACTCCTCGTGCTTCTTTCAGAAGGCCGTGGCAACTGGACAAGAGCCGCCACCACACAAGGACAATGTGGGGACTCCACTGTCAGCTGATGTGGCCAGAGCAGTCAAACCCATCTATGACAGGATGTCAGACGTTGGTCTCATGGCCAGAATCAAGCATGGCAGAACGCAGAATGCCAACGAATGCGTCAACGGACAGATCTGGGCGCGCTGCCCCAAAACTGTGCATGTGGGCGCCAGTCGGGTGAATGCAGCTGTTGCCTCAGCTGTGTCCCATTTCAATCAGGGATGTTCCCACCTCTCCCATATGATGAAGCAGTTGGGTGTTACACCAGCTGAGGGCCTGAAGGACTACCAGGTGAGGCAGGACCGAAGGCGGTGTGACCAAGCTGAACTGGCGGCCCAGCCGGAGAGGAAGCGGTCCCGAAAAGACAAGAAGAGGGCCAGCAAATCCAGGACAGTGCAACAGGAGAGAGAAGGACAGACCTATGGCCCTGGGATGAACTGAGCAGCTTATAGTATTGTAAAGTGTGCACATTTTGGCCATAAAGGAAGGTACTGTGAAGCTTGAATTATTTTTTGTGTTTGTCTTGGTTTTTCTCGAAAGTAAAAATTCCGCTAGAATGGTATTCTTTGAAGGAAAATATTTCAGGAATGGTGCATAGTACAGTGCTGAAATTTGGCACACACTTGCAGGAGAGCATGTTGATAATGATGACGCATTGGCTTTAGGTTACCTTTATTCATATTTTTATTTTAATAATAATAATAATAATAATAATAATAATAATAATGGACATTTGCTATAGCGCATAATCATGTATATGCTCAATGCGCTTTACAATAACTAGAATTAACATAACATTTGGGATTTTTCGTTTGGTATTTCTGAGTTTTCGTTCATAACGTATTTTGTCATGTATATAAATTATGTGATGCGGGAAAAAAAATTCTACAGGAAATTCACAATGACAATGCGTCATCATATTCACCAAGCATTCTAGAAAGCAGGAAAACAAACAGAAATAGTTGAAAGAGTCTGGTATGGCTTGGATTTATTTTTAAAATTTGTGTACGTTTTTGTCAAAATATGGCCGTCAAAGTCAACATTTGCATGCAAAACACTTTTATTCTGTTTGTCTGTTATTTTGAACCCCTTTTTATACTGTTGTGCTATTTGTAACATTATATACCCCCTAAACAATTTTCCACTATTGTGTGTAGCCTTGTCACCATGTACTTTCTTTCACATTTTGTAGTTTTCTATCCCATGATACGGTTGTTGACAAATACATGTCATTCCATTAATCCTATCCATGTGTTGCTTTGTTGTGTAAGATGACTGAGTGTGTGCAAGAAACCACTTTGACCATTCACCTAAAAATTACATGAAGGAACGTCTGGGAACCTGCTGATTTGAATCAGCAAATTTTCTTGTTCTATCATGGCACAGTTACACTTGGCAATTCTGCACACGCTGTTCCCATAATTGCCTTTATTGAATTTGCTGTCACTGGCGAAAAAATATCACTGCTACGACTAATGCTAGTTCTCTTTCTTTGTCAGAATCTTTTTTGTTATAATGCATATATATTTTGTCCTTGATCAAATAGCTTTTATCATCTTTGTCGCTTTTATCATCTTTGTCGTCGTCGTCGTCATCATCATGATAAGCATTGTCGTAGTCGTCGTCATCATCATCATCATCATCATCATCAAAATCATCAACATCATCAGTAGCATGCAGCAGCAGCATCACCACCCCCACCCACACCATCATCATCATAATCATCTTCATTTAAATACGGGACGATCCCATAATAATCCAATAATTAAGTAGATGTGCAACGCCAAGGCACTGCATACCCCAGCGAAAGACAAACCTCTCTCTTACTCTCTCTTTCTCTCTCTCAAACACACACACACACACGAACACACACACACACACACACACACACACACACGCACACACACCCCCCCCAAGACACACACGTACACACATACACACTCACTCACACGCACTCACTCACTCTCTCACACACACTTCATACACACAAAACACACCCCCATACGCACATATAGACAGACGGACATAAACACCTTTACAAACAAACACACATACACACACACATACACTTACGCACACACACACATACACCCACTCTCTCTCTTTCTCTCTCTCTTTCTCTCTTATACAAACAGACACACACACACACACACACACACACTGTACATACGCACAAACAAATACGCACATAGACAGTCGGACACACACACCTTTACAAACAAACACATATACACACTCATACACACACAAACATACACACAAACTCATGCATTCACACACACACACACACTCATACACACACACTCTCTCTCTCTCTCTCTCAAACACACACACCCACACACACACCCACACACACACACACACACACCCCAAGTCACACACACACACATACACACACTCACTAACACGCACTCACTCACTCTCACAAAAAACTTCATACACACAAAACACACACCCATACGCACATGTGGACAGACGGACATACACACCTTTACAAACAAACACACATACACGCACACACATACACTTATACCCACACACACATTTACACACACACGAGTACAGACTCATGCACGCGTGCGCACACACACACACACACACACACACACACAAATACACACACACACACCACACACATACGAGTACAGACTCATGCACGCGTGCGCACACACACACACACACACACTGGCACACACACACACAAACAGTAACACTAACACATGTGCACAAAATGAACACAAACACACACACTGCGCGAGAGAGAAAGACTTCAGGGAGGCATGACGTCATGATGCATTAATTGACATCAAAGACTTTCGACCGTGACGTATTCTTCTTACGCGAGCTTTATCCATAGACTTGGAAACTACGGAATTTCTACCCGTCCAAAACGGCCTTGGGTGGCGTTTGCTGAAAAAATGGGGGCGACTATTGCACCCACCGTATTTTTGTTAGTATGGTCCCAATTTTTGGTGAACTTCCATCTCCACCTGTAGCACGTAGCCGGGCACAAAGAATCCTTCTTTATCCCAGCGAAGCTGGAGGTATCCCGTGAACGCTATACTGCAATCGATTTGAGAAATGTGCACACCGAATAATACATGATAAAGAAGGATTCGTTGTGCCCGGCTACGTGCTACAGTTGGAGATGGAAGTTCACCAAAAATGGGGACCATACTAACAAAAATACGGTGGGTAAAATAGGCGCCCCCATTTTTTCAGCAAACGCCACCCCAGGCCGCTTTGGACGGGTAGAAATTCCGTAGTTTCCAAGTCTATGGATAAAGCTCGCGTAAGAAGAATACGTCACGGTCGAAAGTCTTTGACGTCAATTAATGCATCATGACGTCATGCCTCTTTGTAGTCTTTCTCTCTCGCGCAGTGTGTGTGTTTGTGTTCATTTTGTGCACATGTGTGCGTGTTACTGTGTGTGTGTGTGTGTGTGTGTGTATTTGTGTGTGTGTGTGTGCGCGCACGCGTGCATGAGTCTGTACTCGTATGTGTGTGGTACGGTGTGTGTGTATTTGTGTGTGTGTGTGTGTGTGTGTGTGTGTGTGTGTGTGTGTGTGTGTGTGTGTGTGTGTGCGTGCGCACGCGTGCATGAGTCTGTACTCGTGTGTGTGTGGGCATAAGTGTATGTGTGTGCGTGTATGTGTGTTTGTTTGTAAAGGTGTGCATGTCCGTCTGTCCATATGTGCGTATGGGTGTGTGTTTTGTGTGTATGAAGTTTTTTGTTAGAGAGTGAGTGAGTGCGTGTGAGTGTGTGTGTGTGTGTGTGACTTGGTGTGTGTGTGTGTGTGTGTGTGTGTTTGAGAGAGAGAGAGAGAGTGTGTATGGGTGTGTGTGTGTGTGTGTGAATGTGTGTGTGTGCATGCGTTTGTGTGTATGTTTGTGTGTGTATGAGTGTGTATATGTGTTTGTTTGTAAAGGTGTGTGTGTCCGACTGTCTATGTGCGTATTTGTTTGTTTGTTTGCTCAACGCCCAGCCGACCACGAAGGGCCATATCAGGGCGGTGCTGCTTTGACATATAACGTGCGCCACACACAAGACAGAAGTCGCAGCACAGGCTTCATGTCTCACCCAGTCACATTATTCTGACACCGGACCAACCAGTCCTAGCACTAACCCCATAATGCCAGACGCCAGGCGGAGCAGCCACTAGATTGCCAATTTTAAAGTCTTAGGTATGACCCGGCCGGGGTTCGAACCCACGACCTCCCGATCACGGGGCGGACGCCTTACCACTAGGCCAACCGTGCCGGTCTATGTGCGCCGTAAGTGTGTGTTATGTGTGTATGAGATTTGTGTCAGTCAATGTGTGTGTGTGTGTGTGTGTGTGTGTGTGTGTGTATGTGTATGTGTGTGTGTGTTTGTGTGTGTGTGTGTGCGTGCGTATGTACAGTGTGTGTGTGTGGGTGTTTGTTTGTTTGTTTGCTTAACGCCCAGCCGACCACGAAGGGCCATATCAGGGCGGTGCTGCTTTGACATATAACGTGCGCCACACACAAGACAGAAGTCGCAGCACAGGCTTCATGTCTCACCCAGTCACATTATTCTGACACCGGACCAACCGGAGTGTGTGTGTGTGTGAATGTGTGTGTGCATGAGTTTGTGTGTATGTTTGTGTGTGTATGAGTGTGTATATGTGTTTGTTTGTAAAGGTGTGTGTGTCCGTCTGTCTATGTGCGTATTTGTTTGTTTGTTTCCATAATTATCAGGGCGGTGCTGCTTTGAGATATAACGTGCGCCACACAAAAGGCAGAAGTCGCAGCACAGGCTTCATGTCTCACCCAGTCACATTATTCTGACACCGGACCAACCAGTCCTAGCATGCACTAACCCCATAATGCCAGCCGCCAGGCGGAGCACCCACTAGATTGCCAATTTTAAAGTCTTAGGTATGACCCGGCCTGGGTTCTAACCCACGACCTCCCGATCACGGGGCGGACGCCTTACCACTAGGCCAACCGTGTATGTGCGTATGAGTGTGTGTATTGTGTGTATGAGATTTGTGTGAGTCAATGTGTGTGTGTGTGTGTGTGTGTGTGTGTGTGTGTGTCTGTGGGTGTGTGCGTGCGTACATGCGTGCGTATGTACATGTGTGTGTGTGTTTGTGTGGGTGTGTGTCTGTTTGTATAAGAGATAAAGAGAGAGAGAGAGAGAGTGGGTGGGTTGGTTTGTGCGTGTGCGTAAGTGTATGTGTGTGTGTATGTGTGTTTGTTTGTAAAGGTGTGTATCAGTGTCCGTCTGTCTATATGTGCGTATGGGGGTGTGTTTTGTGTGTACAATGAAGTGTGTGTGAGAGAGTGAGTGCGTGCGTGTGAGTGAGCAGGGGCGGATCAGTTGCTTTGTAAGGGGGGGGGGCACTTTGAATCGAAAGTGAATGTGATGGGCGCGAAGCGCCCGAATTTGCTAGGGGGGTCCGGGGGCATGCCCCCCCGGAAAATTTTTTTGCCCAAAGAAGCAAAATGGTGCCATTTGGTGCCATTTGAACTTAGAAATGGTCATAGAATCAGCATAGAAAAACCTTTTTTTTTTCTTCTTCTTTTTTTTTTTTTTTTTTTTCGGTGGGGGGGGGGGCACGTGCCCCCTGTGCCCCCCCCCCTCGTCCGCCCCTGGTGAGTGTGTATGTGTGTACGTGTGTAACTTGGGGTATGTGTGTGTGTGTGTGTGTGTTCGTGTGTGTGTGTGTTTGAGAGAGAGAGAGAGAGAGAGAGAGAGAGAGAGAGAGAGAGAGAGAGAGAGAGAGAGAGAGAGAGAGAGAGAGGTTTGTCTTTCGCTGGGGTATGCAGTGCCTTGGCGTTGCACATCTACTTAATTATGTATTATCGGCATGAACATTTCTCAAGTCGATTACAGTATAGCGTTCGTGGGATACCTCCAGCTTCGTTGGGATTAAACTGTAAAATTCTAACTTTGCACGCGTGCGAATACGTGTGTGTGTGTGTGT
>NW_027127347.1:12500-108235 GCF_037325665.1 Littorina saxatilis
AGAGAAAGGGAGCAAAGGAGTGAGGGAGAGAGAGAGGTAAGGAGGGAGAGAGAGAGGGAGCAAAGGAGGGAGGGAGAGAGAGAGGTACGGAGGAAGGGAGGGAGAGAGAGAGAGGGAGCACAGGAGGGAGTGAGAGAGAGAGGTAGGGAGGGAGAGAGAGAGACAGAGGGAGCAAAGGAGGGAGGGAGAGAGAAAGGTAAGGAGTGTGAGAGAAAGAGAGGGAGCAAAAGAGGGAGGGAGAGAGAGAGATACGGACGGAGGGAGAAATCGAGAGGAAGCAAAGGAGGGAGGGAGAGAGAGAGAGGTAAGGAGGGAGAGAGAGAGGGAGCAAAGGAGGGAGGGAGAGAGAGAGAGGTACGGAGGAAGGGAGGGAGAGAGAAAGGTACGGAGGAAGGGAGGGAGAGAGAGAGGTAGAGAGTAAGGGAGGGAGAGAGAGAGGAAAGGATAAAGGGAGGGAGAGAGAGAGGTACGGAGAAAGAGAGTGAGAGAGAGATAGAGGGAGCAAAGGAGGGAGGGAGAGAGAGAGGTATGGAGGAAGGGAGAGAGAGAGAGAGGGGGCAAAGATGGAGGGAGAGAAAGAGGTACGGAGGAAGGGAGAGAGAGAGAGGGAGCAAAGGAGGGAGGGAGATAGAGAGGTAGGGAGGAAAGGAGAGAGAGGGAGCAAAGGAGGGGGGGAGAGAGAGGGAGCACAGGAGGGAGGGAAAGAGATAGGTATGGACGAAGGGAGAGAGAGAGGGAGCAAAGGAGGGAGGGAGGGAGAGGGGTACGGAGGAAGGGAGAGAGAGAGGGAGCAAAGGAGAGAGGGAGAGAAAGGTACGGAGGAAGGAAGAGAGAGATAGGGAGCAAAGGAGGGAGTGAGAGAGAGAGATACGGAGGAAGGGAGGGAGAGAGAAAGGTACGGAGGAAGGGAGGGAGAGAGAGAGGGAGCAAAGGAGGGAGGGAGAGAGAGAGAGGGAGCAAAGGAGGGAGGGAGAGAGAGAGGTACGGAGGAAGGGAGGGAGAGAGAGGGAGCAAAAGAGGGAGGGAGAGGGAGAGGTACGGAGGAAGGGAGGGAGAGAGAGGTACGGAGAAAGGGAGGGAGAGAGGTACGGAGGAAGGGAGAGAGAGAGAGAGAGAGGGAGCAAAGGAGGGAGGGTGAGAGAGAGGTATGAAGAAAGGGAGGGAGAGAGGTACGGAGGAAGGGGGGGAGTGAGACAGGTACGGAGGAAGGGAAGGAGAGAAAGAGGTACGCAGAAACGGAGGGAGAGAGAGAGGTACGAAGGAAGGGAGGGAGTGAGACAGGTACGGAGGAAGGGAAGGAGAGAAAGAGGTACGCAGAAACGGAGGGAGAGAGAGAGAGGGAGCAAAGGAGGGAGGGAGATAGAGAGGGAGCAAAGGAGGGAGGGAGAAAGAAAGGTACGGAGGAAGGGAGGGAGAGAGAGGGAGCAAAGGAGGGAGGGAGAGAGAGAGGTACGGAGGGAGGGAGAGAAAGGGGTATGGAGGAAGGGAGAGAGAGAGGAAGCAAAGGAGGGAGCGAGAGAGGTACGGAGGAAGAGAGAGAGAGAGAGGGAGCAAAGGAGAGAGGGAGAGAAAGGTACGGAGGAAGGAAGAGAGAGAGGGAGCAAAGGAGGGAGGGAGAGAGAGGTATGGAGGAAGGGAGAGAGAGAGAGAGAGAGAGAGGGAGCAAAGGAGGGAGGGAGAGAGAGAGATACGGAGGAAGCGAGGGAGAGAGAGAGGTATGGAGGAAGGGAGGGAGAGAGAGAGGTACGGATAAAGGGAGGGAGAGAGAGAGAGAGGGAGCAAAGGAGGGAGGGAGAGAGAGAGGTACGGAGGAAGGGAGGGACAGAGAGAGAGCAAAGGAGGGAGGGAGAGAAAGGTATGGAGGAAGGGAGAGAGAGAGAGGTATGGAGGAAGGGAGGGAGAGAGAGAGAGGTATGGAGGAAGGGAGAGAGAGGGAGCAAAGGAAGGGGGAGAGAGAGAGGTACGGAGGAAGGGAGAGAGAGAGAGAGGGAGCAAAGGAGGGAGGGAGAGAGAGGGAGCACAGGAAGGAGGGAGAGAGAGGGGTATGGAGGAAGGGAGAGAGAGTCAGAGAGAGAGAGAGAAAAGGAGGGAGGGAGAGAGAGAGGTACGGTGGAAGGGAGAGAGAGAGAGAGGAAGCAAAGGAGGGAGGGAGAGAGAGAGGTATGGAGGAAGGGAGAGAGAGAGAGTGAGCAAAGGAGGGAGGGAGAGAGAGGGGGCAAAGGAGGGAGGGAGAGAGAGAGGTACGGAGGAAGAGAGGGAGAGATAGAGGTATGGAGGAAGGGAGGGAGATAGAGAGGTACGGAGGAAGGGAGGGAGAGGGAGAGGTACTGAGAAAGAGAGGGAGAGAGAGAGAGGGAGCAAAGGAGGAAGGGGGAGAGAGGGAGCAAAGGAGGAAGAGAGAGAGGTATGGAGGAAAGGAGAGAGAGAGGGAGCAAATGAAGGAGGGAGGGAGAGGGAGCAAAGGAGGGAGGGAGAGAGAGAGGTACGGAGGAAGGGAGAGAGAGAGGGAGCACATAAGGGAGGGAGAGAGAGAGGTACTGAGAAAGAGAGGGAGAGAGAGAGAGGGAGCAAAGGAGGGAGGGGGAGAGAGAGAGGTACGGAGGAAGGGAGGGAGAGAGAGGGAGCACATAAGGGAGGGAGAGAGAGAGAGGGAGAGAGGGAAAGAGAGAGAGAGACAGACAGACAGACAGACAGACAGACAGACAGACAGCCAGACAGTTTTCACGCAAAAATGTTGTAAGGGTTGTGGCCTGGTGGAAAGGCGTTTGCCTCCGAAGCCGGTTTTTCTTCACTACGCAGAAGACAGAAACTGCAGAGCCGCTCTTCACTAAACTTTAAGTCTCTGTCTGACTGTTTGTAAACCAAATGTGGCTCTGATTGTATAACTTTTAACATCATTGGGATGAAATAAACACTCGATTTTATCGTCCCATCCCCCCAGATTACGTATGTGGACCCCACTTATACCAAGGTGATACAAAGTACTCAATTTTATCCAATCTTAACAGATATTTTTAAATATCTTATCACCCCCACTCCCGTCATCCTTCTGTTTTTAACCAGCTCCCGATTTTTTTAAAAAAAATTTTAATTTTTTTTTAACTATCGTATAAACCAATAATAGGCAATTTAGACCTTAATTTAAGCCCCTTAATTTTCGTTCGTTCGGTGTTTTTTTTCCTATAACCCAGATCATGTTCTTAAAAGGCTAACAATACATGCCTATAGGACATGAATATATTTTGTCTGGTCGTAAGGAGTTTGAGATGAAAAGTGTTGTTTGACGCCAGCGCGGTAAAACTAGTATAGACATGTCCCTGGGTGTTACGATGACATCAGAGTTTAAACTGTTCTTTTTCTAAATTATTGTGGTTATCATTCTTAATTAGCGAGCCAATCCATCAGAGAAAAATGAAAAAAAAATAAGTCATTTTCTCATGTCTCAAGGGAAAACCAGTGCCTTGCCTGTCTAAAATCACCTCCCGTTTGAGGAATTTTGCAGCCAGCGCAGTTACTTACAAGATATATTAACGTCCTACAGGCATAGATTGTTGGCCTCGGACAGGACTGGGGTAATATGATAAAAAAAAATAGAGGAGGAAAAGAAAAGGGCAAGATCAAGCAAGCCCGACCGTGATAGGACCCAGGACCCACTCTCCATGAGTACGGGAAGGGGGGGGGGGCGCAATAAGAGATATATGTTAAGGTCCTTGTAAGAGGAGTATTAATAATATTTCCTTTATATACGTTGACTTCCTAAGGGAAGGACCATTAAAAACATGGACTTTAATTCAATTATAGTTTCGTTAAAAAATGATAAAACTCGGGACCACCTGTTAAAAGGTTAAAAGTGACAACATTGTAAGAAAAAATATAAAGAACATGCGCAAACACGTAATACTGACCTATAGGAAAGTAAAATTGAGAGAAAACAGCTATCCTCTCGTTAATGTAATCATGTTTTAATGTAGAGACCAAAAAGCAATGTACTCACGTTAAAATGACGAACACGGAACGAATAACAGCGACGTTTCGACCTAAGGGTCTTCTTCAGGCACAAAAACACAAAAATACACACACAAAAAAGAAGAAAGACGATAGAACAAATGAAGAGAAGAATAACTGACAAAACAACTGCACTGCACAAACCAACAAATGACAAAGACAGTCTTTGTCATTCGTTGGTTTGTGCAGTGCAGTTGTTTTGTCAGTTATTCTTCTCTTCATTTGTTCTATCTTCTTTCTTCTTCTTTTTTGTGTGTGTATTTTTGTGTTTTTGTGCCTGAAGAAGACCCTTAGGTCGAAACGTCGCTGTTATTCGTTCCGTGTTCGTCATTTTAACGTGAGTACATTGCTTTTTGGTCTCTTTATTGTTCCCTCTCACGTGCAGTCGCCATTGTTTAATACATGTTTTAATGTGTTTTGTATAATCCGGAAGCAGGAGTTTAAAACCTATATATATATTGAGGGAAAAGTCTGGGTTGTGGCACTCGATCACTAGGTGGGGCACTGCCCTTCGTTCCCTGTTACCCGAGTCCCAATCCTCGTGGTAAGGCGTCCGCCCCGTGATCGGGAGGTCGTGGGTTCGAACCCCGGCCGGGTCATACCTAAGACTTTAAAATTGGCAATCTAGTGGCTGCTCCGCCTAGCGTCTGGCATTATGGGGTTAGTGCTAGGACTGGTTGGTCAGGTGTCAGAATAATGTGACTGGGTGAGACATGAAGCCTGTGCTGCGACTTCTGTCTTGTGTGTGGCGCACGTTATATGTCAAAAGCAGCACCGCCCTGATATGGCCCTTCGTGGTCGGCTGGGCGTTAAGCAAACAAACAAACAAACCCGAGTGCCAACAACAATAGGATGAGCATCAGAAGTGAAGATAAAGAGGGAATGTTTTTCTCTGCGCGCGCGCCAGCAAGCAGGATGTCTCAGAACTGAAGCGGTAATAGTATGATCTAATTACAGGCGATGGGTTTATGGGTCACGTGATTATATATATGAAGTCTTCTATCGCGCGCGTATCTCCAGACTCGGACTCAAGGCGCAGGGATCTATCTATGCCGTGTGAGATGGATTTTTTTACACAATACATCATGCATTCACATCGACCAGCAGATCGCAGCCATTTCGGCGCATATCCTACTTTTCACGGCCTATTATTCCAAGTCACACGGGTATTTTGGTGGACATTGTTTTATCTATGCCTATACAATTTTGCCAGGAAAGACCCTTTTGTCAATCGTGGGATCTTTAACGTGCACACCCCAATGTAGTGTACACGAAGGAACCTCGGTTTTTCGTCTCATCCGAAAGACTAGCACTTGAACCCACCACCTAGGTTAGGAAAGGGGGGAGAAAATTGCTAACGCCCTGACCCAGGGTCGAACTCGCAACCTCTCGCTTCCGAGCGCAAGTGCGTTACCACTCGGCCACCCAGTCCACGTGATGTGGGGGCGGAGCCAAACATTGGTTGATACTTACTGTGTTGACATTAGTTCATTGGCCCCATGGGCTATCATTGGTTCATGTTTTTGGCGCTAAACTATCTGACAGGTAAAGAACTATTTTGATGTGACACGTTATTACTTGGTGCAAATACGCGCAGTGTTTAAAACCACTTGGCGGACAGAACTGTGCATTCTCACAATTCGACACTTACTACATCCATAATAACCACACCGTTGATCAATCGCTGAGAAATGGCACAAATGACAGTTGGGGAAAACATTCAGAAGTTGGAATGATCTTACCGAACGGCTGGCAGACTTTTCCAGAAAGAACGATTTGGTGTACGTGGTCAAATACAGTCGTGCTGTTCAACTTGCGAACAAGAATTCAAAACAGCCTTTTCCAGACGAACTGAAGTATGCATACGCAAAACTTGTGTGCAAGTACTCAGGAAAAGGACGACTCACAGGCCGAGGTGCGAAGAGGAGCAATGGGTAAGCGGATTAATATTTAGTTGCTATACTTCTTATGCGTCCTTGTCACAGATAGTAACTCGTATGAATGTTTAATTTTAATATTATTTTTTTTATTTTTTTTTTAGGTTTACAATGTTTCAACATTCATTCCAGTATCGACTGACATTTTAACGAGTGCGGAAAGTCTGTCTGTCTGTCTGTCTGTCTGTCTGTCTGTCTGTCTCTCTCTCTCTCTCTCTCTCTCTCTCTCTCTCTCTCTCTCTCTCTCTCTCTCTCTCTGCGCGCACTTCTTCTTCTTCTTCTTTGTCGTACAGATTTTTCACACAAATGACCAGGAAACCAGATTACGTAAGCCGTGTCAGCTGTACCCTTTGTAAAAGTCAGCGTAGCTCGAGAACGGCATTGAAGTATTTTCGGTGTTCTTTACCTTGCCCAGGAAGCAGCGCACACTCGAGTCAAGGACGTCGTAAAATGGCCCTCGGTCAAGTTTTCACCGAGAACCATTTTATGATGTCCTTAACAATTATGTGTTAGTCGGCTTAGAATATGCGCGCAGGTTTCAAAGTTTTGATCCATTCGATTATCTCAACAGACATCCTTTGATTGTAAAGTTGAATGCGGGCACATGATGGTTGAAAATACTTAACTTGAAAGTTTCCCGCTGTGGTAGATTTGTATGGTGGTTGTCACACAGGCAGCGACGGCTTTACTGGTCGGACCCAGTTGTGCGTTACCTCGCTTTTGCCTTTAATGACTGACTGACTGGCTGACTTTGGGGATTAACGTCCTCTTAGGTAACTAGGATCTATTTGGGAACATTTACTGTGATACTGTAAGAGGAGCAAGAAAAGAAAAGAAAAAAGATTTTTTTTAAAAATAGGGGATGAGGGGGGGGGGGGGTAGATGGGGGGAGGGATGAGACCATGGAACTAGTTTTTAGAAGTTATGCAATAAAACATTTAAACATTGTAGGCTCAGACCACTTCGCCGTATTTAATCTTAGACACCGTACGTTATTAGACGCGAAAGTGCAATACTTTATGATCCGCTCAAAGCACTGTTGAAGCAACAATTTGTCTTTTGGTCGCAGATAAGGACATACTCTATCAAAACATGTGAATATACGTCTCAAGCATGACTAAACGCCCCGAAGGGCTCCGTCTAGTAACTCTATTTTTGATATCGTTTTTTAAATGTCAGCAATTTGCAATGAGGTCACCCATCATAAAATAAGGTTATTAATTATTTCCATACGCCATCTAAGTGAAACGGAGGCATTTTGTATCGCTGATTTTATTTACAAACTGCTCTTGCAGCGGATCATTTGATCGGAACTAAATAAGTAAAGTGAAAATAGGTAAATAAATATATAGATGGATAAATCAGAAAACAAGATTGCAAAACATAAACACGTTCATAAAACATGTTAGTTTCCACTATTGCCGTAAACAAGTTCTCTGCAAAAACATTGAAAGTCAAATACTGTTTTCGCCTCTGTTTCTTCTTGTTGTTGATTTTTTACATTAATTTTAGTCAAGTCTTGTAGATTTTATCTTTGAAATATTTGCTTTGTGTTTCGTAACAGAATTAACTATGGTATTGTGTTGCTTAGTACTTGATGCATGAATTGGCGTCTCGCAGAATTAAACGCCGCTGAGGAAGGCCTGGCAACAGGTCGAAAAGTTGGGCTGCCACTTGAAATTCTTTGTTAGGCTTTTCTTTTCCTTGATTTTGTTGACATCTCTCTCTCTCTCTTTCTCTGTGTATGTGTGTGTGTGTCTCTCTCTCTCTCTTTCTCTCTTTCTCTCTCTTTTTCTTTCTCTCTCTCTCTCTTTCTCTCTCCCCCTCTCTCTCTCCCCCTCTCTCTCTCCCTTTCTCTCTCTCTCTCTCCCCCTCTCTCTCTGTCTTTCTCTCTCTCTTTTCTCTCTCTCTCTCTTTTATCTCTCTCTCTCTCTCTCTTCTCTCTCTCTCTCTCTCTCTCTCTCTCTCTTTCCCTGCCTCACAAACACAAATACACACGCACTAACACACACAAAGCAGCAGGCTGGGATGCGGCAAATTGGGTAAGGCAGACTGGGATACGGCAAGTTGGGAGAGGCAGGATGGGATGCCGCCAACGCATCTAGCAGTGCAAATTCTACAGGGTGGGGGGGCGTTCTTTTAAATCAAGTTTTGCCCAGTTTTGATTTTGCCGGTTTTGGTAATCCTACATTCCTCCGTGCGACAGCGGACTAAATGCGCATTTAAAACTATTTAGATGTTTTGCTTAAATTTTGACTTGGAGCGAAATAAATTAAAACATCTTGTTCGTTGTGCTTTTGTTTTAAATTAAAGAGTATTCCATTTCTAAATTAAATATCACTTGCCTGTTAGCTCTTTATTGTTGTTGCAATAGTTGTATATACTTGGAAGAAAAAAAAGGCATACAACGAGACAGTTATGGTAGCCAAAGAAGCAAATATGAATAAGAGACCTTCCTCCGTTTTTACGTTTTACTGACAGATGACTCAATTCGTCATCAATGACTTGTTATTGGCGCCACAAAGCCAAGAACTCACCCTTTTTCCTCCGGCGAGTATGACTCCAGGGCGTAACTCCACACACTCAGATTTGTTCAAGTGGTCTGTATTCCCAATGGGTAGGGAGGGGGGGCATGAAACCTGCTTAAGTGTGCCAGGTAACGTGTCACTATTTCAAGAAAACAAAACACCACAAAAGCTTCTTGTGTGATTAAAGAATTACTCAAGCGAGCGATAAGTGTGTGATCACATCCGTTCTGTACCCCAGGACAGCTTTAGAGAATGCGTCATACTCATTCAGCTATTTCCTTGTTCATGATCGAAAAGAATGGAAAGCTCCAAAACAAAAACAATCTTTGGAACTTTAAGCAAAGGGTTCTCTGAAGTTTCAACAATCATTTCAAGATATTGCCTTGACCGGGGAAAGATAACATAGATGGGTAAAAGCCGGCAAATATTTCATGAACTGATACACGTAAAATTGACGGGTGTAAGCCAGCAAATATTGTATGGACTATAAAAGCCTAAAAAGGAAGAACAGTGTTCTTGTTACGGCGATGACCTTAAAGGTTATCTCACAGAATGTTGTTTGAAACCCAACAGAAACAAATAAAAACAAAAACAAAAAGGTCAGACATTTAACGTAAGAGTTTAGAATAGGATGCTTCGAAAAACTTATTGAATTAGTTATACATGTATACATCTGTTGAAGGCTTCTCGGTACCGTAAATATAAAAGAAGGCGAACATTCAAAGAACTATTGAGGTAGGGGTCCAAATCAAAAGTAACGAAATTGCCCTACTTTTGTTCTTAACCAATATACATTCAACATTTAATATACATGCCAAGCGTTTCAAGGGTGCTGCCAATTGTTTCTTTCAGCATTTGTTGAACATTTATTAACACTGTTTCTACAAGTAGACCCAAATTGATTTAGTCTTAAATTCCAACACAACGGGTTTTTTCTATACTGCATTTTACGTTTGACAAGAAACCTGATTTAGACCACCCAGATACGGTATTTGCAAAATATTTATCTCTTTTATATCATTTTTCAAAATTGTTGTTTATGAAATCGAAAATCACATCGAAAAATGTCACTATTCGATGTTCCCTCACTAATCTGGGTGTGAAGGGTTTTCTTGAAGCAGACACCGGGGCTTGCTAAACGATTGCCGCTTAAGCGGAGGGAAGTCAAGCGTGATTAAGTGCCTGGCCTGCCAATTGACACCTACCGGCGAAAACACACAATAGGCCACAAGGAAGTTTTCTTTTGTCGGAGAACAAGGAAGAGGCATGCTGGCTGTCTCTGGATCATAATTATGTAGACTATCTTTGAATATGTCCGAGTTTGTTTATGTTTGAGAAGGAGTACGCACAAGACAGACAGACAAGCAAATAACATATAGACACTAAACAATCTAAGTAGTAAATGGATTTATGCTGATCTGTATGTGAGCAGCACACGTCTTCAGATGTCTATAAAAAGATGTATGAGCAACTGCAGAACTAAAACATGCAGAATATTATGAAGCATCGATTGGAGATAACTATTGCGAGCATGACCAAAATGTGAAATCATGTTTTTGACAGTTTTGAACTGCCAAAATGAAGTGAGGAAATGGAGTTTATCTTTTAAGCATTGCAAGGGGTTCTAGAACTGTCCGAGGGGGTATTGGGAGATAAGTGTTACCATACATGGTGTACCTCAATCAACATTAGACATTCAGTGACTTTAAAACAGCCCTTACAGGCATGATCAGCGCGTTTTCCATGGATGATTGCGTTCATGTCTTTGATGAATTTGTCTCAACATTGCGCGTGTGTAACTTCACAACGAAGGGGTTAATTTGTCCAGTACTTTAAGTTTAAGAAATAATTGTTATGGTCATATTTGTTGTGCAAAAACTTCAGTTCGACCATTTTACACAGTTTTGAATGTTTATTTATTTATTTATTTATTTATTTATTTATTTATTAAGGAGATTTCTATAGCGCATAACGAAAAGCACTATGCGCTTTACAATATCACTAAGTATAAGCACACGCAAACATACTCTGATTAAATAGAACTTAGTTTAGCAAGACATACTAAGAACACTAAACATTTGAGTTCATACAAAAATTGAGAACTAAATTAAATACTGGACAAGCGATTTAAATAAGCTTAAGGCCTACACCAAGTGCAATGGGCTAATTCAAATACAAAAGTTTAGTTAACTATAAAAGGCAGTGCATAAAACTCCATAATCCTAAGAGGGTCAAACAAATAAGAAACATAAGACTAGATAGTGTCTGTAAAAGAAGCCGACATTTACCCTTTTCTCCAACATTTGTTCCAAAACACACCTCCGAATGATTGTCGATGACTCGAAAGCTTTCCTATCTTGTGATTGCCTTGAGCCTAGCTACAACTGCTTTGTGTTTAATAACTATCATCATGTATTGAACCCCGTGCTCTTTCTTCGGCGGAGGTGGGAGGGGGGGGGTAGATATTTTGCTGGTAGTATTTTTTTCGACCGAGTTATCTATATTCGTTGGGCAGTTTTCTTTGTCGGACAGATTTTTCACACAAATGACCAGGAAACCAGATTACGTAAGCCGTGTCAGCTGTACCCTTTGTAAAAGTCAACGTAGCTCGAGAACGGCATTGAAGTATTGGTGTTCTTTACCTTGCCCAAGAAGCAGCGCATATGAGAATACGTCACACACTCGAGTCAAGGACGTCGTAAAATGGCCCTCGGTCAAGTTTTCACCGAGAACCATTTTATGATGTCCTTAACAATTATGTGTTAGTCGGCTTAGAATATGCGCGCAGGTTTCAAAGTTTTGATCCATTCGATTATCTCAACAGACATCCTTTGATTGTAAAGTTGAATGCGGGCACATGATGGTTGAAAATACTTAACTTGAAAGTTTCCCGCTGTGGTAGATTTGTATGGTGGTTGTCACACAGGCAGCGACGGCTTTACTGGTCGGACCCAGTTGTGCGTTACCTCGCTTTTGCCTTTAATGACTGACTGACTGGCTGACTTTGGGGATTAACGTCCTCTTAGGTAACTAGGATCTATTTGGGAACATTTACTGTGATACTGTAAGAGGAGCAAGAAAAGAAAAGAAAAAAGATTTTTTTTAAAAATAGGGGATGAGGGGGGGGGGTAGATGGGGGGAGGGATGAGACCATGGAACTAGTTTTTAGAAGTTATGCAATAAAACATTTAAACATTGTAGGCTCAGACCACTTCGCCGTATTTAATCTTAGACACCGTACGTTATTAGATGCGAAAGTGCAATACTTAATGATCCGCTCAAAGCACTGTTGAAGCAACAATTTGTCTTTTGGTCGCAGATAAGGACATACTCTATCAAAACATGTGAATATACGTCTCAAGCATGACTAAACGCCCCGAAGGGCTCCGTCTAGTAACTCTATTTTTGATATCGTTTTTTAAATGTCAGCAATTTGCAATGAGGTCACCCATAATAAAATAAGGTTATTAATTATTTCCATACGCCATCTAAGTGAAACGGAGGCATTTTGTATCATTTGATCGGAACTAAATAAGTAAAGTGAAAATAGGTAAATAAATATATAGATGGATAAATCAGAAAACAAGATTGCAAAACATAAACACGTTCATAAAACATGTTAGTTTCCACTATTGCCGTAAACAAGTTCTCTGCAAAAACATTGAAAGTCAAATACTGTTTTCGCCTCTGTTTCTTCTTGTTGTTGATTTTTTACATTAATTTTAGTCAAGTCTTGTAGATTTTATCTTTGAAATATTTGCTTTGTGTTTCGTAACAGAATTAACTATGGTATTGTGTTGCTTAGTACTTGATGCATGAATTGGCGTCTCGCAGAATTAAACGCCGCTGAGGAAGGCCTGGCAACAGGTCGAAAAGTTGGGCTGCCACTTGAAATTCTTTGTTAGGCTTTTCTTTTCCTTGATTTTGTTGACATCTCTCTCTCTCTCTTTCTCTGTGTATGAGTGTGTATGTGTCTCTCTCTCTCTCTATCTCTCTCTTCTCTCTCTCTCTTTCTCTTTCTCTCTCTTTCTCTCTCTCTCCCCCTCTCTCTCTCCCTTTCTCTCTCTCTCTCTCTCCCCCTCTCTCTCTGTCTTTCTCTCTCTCTTTTCTCTCTCTCTCTCTTTTCTCTCTCTCTCTCTCTCTCTCTTTTCTCTCTCTCTCTCTCTCTTTCTCTCTCTCTCTCTCTTTCCCTGCCTCACAAACACAAATACACACGCACTAACACACACAAAGCAGCAGGCTGGGATGCGGCAAATTGGGTAAGGCAGACTGGGATACGGCAAGTTGGGAGAGGCAGGATGGGATGCCGCCAACGCATCTAGCAGTGCAAATTCTACAGGGGGGGGGGGGGGGGGGGGGCTTTCTTTTAAATCAAGTTTTGCCCAGTTTTGATTTTGCCGGTTTTGGTAATCCTACATTCCTCCGTGCGACAGCGGACTAAATGCGCATTTAAAACTATTTAGATGTTTTGCTTAAATTTTGACTTGGAGCGAAATAAATTAAAACATCTTGTTCGTTGTGCTTTTGTTTTAAATTAAAGAGTATTCCATTTCTAAATTAAATATCACTTGCCTGTTAGCTCTTTATTGTTGTTGCAATAGTTGTATATACTTGGAAGAAAAAAAAGGCATACAACGAGACAGTTATGGTAGCCAAAGAAGCAAATATGAATAAGAGACCTTCCTCCGTTTTTACGTTTTACTGACAGATGACTCAATTCGTCATCAATGACTTGTTATTGGCGCCACAAAGCCAAGAACTCACCCTTTTTCCTCCGGCGAGTATGACTCCAGGGCGTAACTCCACACACTCAGATTTGTTCAAGTGGTCTGTATTCCCAATGGGTAGGGAGGGGGGGCATGAAACCTGCTTAAGTGTGCCAGGTAACGTGTCACTATTTCAAGAAAACAAAACACCACAAAAGCTTCTTGTGTGATTAAAGAATTACTCAAGCGAGCGATAAGTGTGTGATCACATCCGTTCTGTACCCCAGGACAGCTTTAGAGAATGCGTCATACTCATTCAGCTATTTCCTTGTTCATGATCGAAAAGAATGGAAAGCTCCAAAACAAAAACAATCTTTGGAACTTTAAGCAAAGGGTTCTCTGAAGTTTCAACAATCATTTCAAGATATTGCCTTGACCGGGGAAAGATAACATAGATGGGTAAAAGCCGGCAAATATTTCATGAACTGATACACGTAAAATTGACGGGTGTAAGCCAGCAAATATTGTATGGACTATAAAAGCCTAAAAAGGAAGAACAGTGTTCTTGTTACGGCGATGACCTTAAAGGTTATCTCACAGAATGTTGTTTGAAACCCAACAGAAACAAATAAAAACAAAAACAAAAAGGTCAGACATTTAACGTAAGAGTTTAGAATAGGATGCTTCGAAAAACTTATTGAATTAGTTATACATGTATACATCTGTTGAAGGCTTCTCGGTACCGTAAATATAAAAGAAGGCGAACATTCAAAGAACTATTGAGGTAGGGGTCCAAATCAAAAGTAACGAAATTGCCCTACTTTTGTTCTTAACCAATATACATTCAACATTTAATATACATGCCAAGCGTTTCAAGGGTGCTGCCAATTGTTTCTTTCAGCATTTGTTGAACATTTATTAACACTGTTTCTACAAGTAGACCCAAATTGATTTAGTCTTAAATTCCAACACAACGGGTTTTTTCTATACTGCATTTTACGTTTGACAAGAAACCTGATTTAGACCACCCAGATACGGTATTTGCAAAATATTTATCTCTTTTATATCATTTTTCAAAATTGTTGTTTATGAAATCGAAAATCACATCGAAAAATGTCACTATTCGATGTTCCCTCACTAATCTGGGTGTGAAGGGTTTTCTTGAAGCAGACACCGGGGCTTGCTAAACGATTGCCGCTTAAGCGGAGGGGAGTCAAGCGTGATTAAGTGCCTGGCCTGCCAATTGACACCTACCGGCGAAAACACACAATAGGCCACAAGGAAGTTTTCTTTTGTCGGAGAACAAGGAAGGGGCATGCTGGCTGTCTCTGGATCATAATTATGTAGACTATCTTTGAATATGTCCGAGTTTGTTTATGTTTGAGAAGGAGTACGCACAAGACAGACAGACAAGCAAATAACATATAGACACTAAACAATCTAAGTAGTAAATGGATTTATGCTGATCTGTATGTGAGCAGCACACGTCTTCAGATGTCTATAAAAAGATGTATGAGCAACTGCAGAACTAAAACATGCAGAATATTATGAAGCATCGATATGAGATAACTATTGCGAGCATGACCAAAATGTGAAATCATGTTTTTGACAGTTTTGAACTGCCAAAATGAAGTGAGGAAATGGAGTTTATCTTTTAAGCATTGCAAGGGGTTCTAGAACTGTCCGAGGGTGTATTGGGAGATAAGTGTTACCATACATGGTGTACCTCAATCAACATTAGACATTCAGTGACTTTAAAACAGCCCTTACAGGCATGATCAGCGCGTTTTCCATGGATGATTGCGTTCATGTCTTTGATGAATTTGTCTCAACATTGCGCGTGTGTAACTTCACAACGAAGGGGTTAATTTGTCCAGTACTTTAAGTTTAAGAAATAATTGTTATGGTCATATTTGTTGTGCAAAAACTTCAGTTCGACCATTTTACACAGTTTTGAATGTTTATTTATTTATTTATTTATTTATTTATTTATTTATTTATTTATTTATTAAGGAGATTTCTATAGCGCATAACGAAAAGCACTATGCGCTTTACAATATCACTAAGTATAAGCACACGCAATTATACTCTGATTAAATAGAACTTAGTTTAGCAAGACATACTAAGAACACTAAACATTTGAGTTCATACACAAATTGAGAACTAAATTAAATACTGGACAAGCGATTTAAATAAGCTTAAGGCCTACACCAAGTGCAATGGGCTAATTCAAATACAAAAGTTTAGTTAACTATAAAAGGCAGTGCATAAAACTCCATAATCCTAAGAGGGTCAAACAAATAAGAAACATAAGACTAGATAGTGTCTGTAAAAGAAGCCGACATTTACCCTTTTCTCCAACATTTGTTCCAAAACACACCTCCGAATGATTGTCGATGACTCGAAAGCTTTCCTATCTTGTGATTGCCTTGAGCCTAGCTACAAATGCTTTGTGTTTAATAACTATCATCATGTATTGAACCCCGTGCTCTTTCTTCGGCGGAGGTGGGAGGGGGGGGGTAGATATTTTGCTGGTAGTATTTTTTTCGACCGAGTTATCTATATTCGTTGGGCAGTTTTCTTTGTCGGACAGATTTTTCACACAAATGACCAGGAAACCAGATTACGTAAGCCGTGTCAGCTGTACCCTTTGTAAAAGTCAACGTAGCTCGAGAACGGCATTGAAGTATTGGTGTTCTTTACCTTGCCCAAGAAGCAGCGCATATGAGAATACGTCACACACTCGAGTCAAGGACGTCGTAAAATGGCCCTCGGTCAAGTTTTCACCGAGAACCATTTTATGATGTCCTTAACAATTATGTGTTAGTCGGCTTAGAATATGCGCGCAGGTTTCAAAGTTTTGATCCATTCGATTATCTCAACAGACATCCTTTGATTGTAAAGTTGAAGGCGGGCACATGATGGTTGAAAATACTTAACTTGAAAGTTTCCCGCTGTGGTAGATTTGTATGGTGGTTGTCACACAGGCAGCGACGGCTTTACTGGTCGGACCCAGTTGTGCGTTACCTCGCTTTTGCCTTTAATGACTGACTGACTGGCTGACTTTGGGGATTAACGTCCTCTTAGGTAACTAGGATCTATTTGGGAACATTTACTGTGATACTGTAAGAGGAGCAAGAAAAGAAAAGAAAAAAGATTTTTTTTAAAAATAGGGGATGAGGGGGGGGGGGGGGGTAGATGGGGGGAGGGATGAGACCATGGAACTAGTTTTTAGAAGTTATGCAATAAAACATTTAAACATTGTAGGCTCAGACCACTTCGCCGTATTTAATCTTAGACACCGTACGTTATTAGACGCGAAAGTGCAATACTTAATGATCCGCTCAAAGCACTGTTGAAGCAACAATTTGTCTTTTGGTCGCAGATAAGGACATACTCTATCAAAACATGTGAATATACGTCTCAAGCATGACTAAACGCCCCGAAGGGCTCCGTCTAGTAACTCTATTTTTGATATCGTTTTTTAAATGTCAGCAATTTGCAATGAGGTCACCCATAATAAAATAAGGTTATTAATTATTTCCATACGCCATCTAAGTGAAACGGAGGCATTTTGTATCATTTGATCGGAACTAAATAAGTAAAGTGAAAATAGGTAAATAAATATATAGATGGATAAACAGAAAACAAGATTGCAAAACATAAACACGTTCATAAAACATGTTAGTTTCCACTATTGCCGTAAACAAGTTCTCTGCAAAAACATTGAAAGTCAAATACTGTTTTCGCCTCTGTTTCTTCTTGTTGTTGATTTTTTACATTAATTTTAGTCAAGTCTTGTAGATTTTATCTTTGAAATATTTGCTTTGTGTTTCGTAACAGAATTAACTATGGTATTGTGTTGCTTAGTACTTGATGCATGAATTGGCGTCTCGCAGAATTAAACGCCGCTGAGGAAGGCCTGGCAACAGGTCGAAAAGTTGGGCTGCCACTTGAAATTCTTTGTTAGGCTTTTCTTTTCCTTGATTTTGTTGACATCTCTCTCTCTCTCTTTCTATGTGTATGTGTGTGTGTGTGTCTCTCTCTCTCTCTATCTCTCTTTCTCTCTCTCTCTTTTTCTTTCTCTCTCTCTCTCTCTCTCTCCCCCTCTCTCTCTCCCTTTCTCTCTCTCTCTCTCTCCCCCTCTCTCTCTGTCTTTCTCTCTCTCTTTTCTCTCTCTCTCTCTTTTCTCTATCTCTCTCTCTCTCTTTCTCTCTCTCTCTCTCTCTCTCTCTCTCTCTCTCTCTCTCTCTCTCTCTCTTTCCCTGCCTCACAAACACAAATACACACGCACTAACACACACAAAGCAGCAGGCTGGGATGCGGCAAATTGGGTAAGGCAGACTGGGATACGGCAAGTTGGGAGAGGCAGGATGGGATGCCGCCAACGCATCTAGCAGTGCAAATTCTACAGGGTGGGGTGGGGGGGGGGGGGGGGGGCTTTCTTTTAAATCAAGTTTTGCCCAGTTTTGATTTTGCCGGTTTTGGTAATCCTACATTCCTCCGTGCGACAGCGGACTAAATGCGCATTTAAAACTATTTAGATGTTTTGCTTAAATTTTGACTTGGAGCGAAATAAATTAAAACATCTTGTTCGTTGTGCTTTTGTTTTAAATTAAAGAGTATTCCATTTCTAAATTAAATATCACTTGCCTGTTAGCTCTTTATTGTTGTTGCAATAGTTGTATATACTTGGAAGAAAAAAAAGGCATACAACGAGACAGTTATGGTAGCCAAAGAAGCAAATATGAATAAGAGACCTTCCTCCGTTTTTACGTTTTACTGACAGATGACTCAATTCGTCATCAATGACTTGTTATTGGCGCCACAAAGCCAAGAACTCACCCTTTTTCCTCCGGCGAGTATGACTCCAGGGCGTAACTCCACACACTCAGATTTGTTCAAGTGGTCTGTATTCCCAATGGGTAGGGAGGGGGGGCATGAAACCTGCTTAAGTGTGCCAGGTAACGTGTCACTATTTCAAGAAAACAAAACACCACAAAAGCTTCTTGTGTGATTAAAGAATTACTCAAGCGAGCGATAAGTGTGTGATCACATCCGTTCTGTACCCCAGGACAGCTTTAGAGAATGCGTCATACTCATTCAGCTATTTCCTTGTTCATGATCGAAAAGAATGGAAAGCTCCAAAACAAAAACAATCTTTGGAACTTTAAGCAAAGGGTTCTCTGAAGTTTCAACAATCATTTCAAGATATTGCCTTGACCGGGGAAAGATAACATAGATGGGTAAAAGCCGGCAAATATTTCATGAACTGATACACGTAAAATTGACGGGTGTAAGCCAGCAAATATTGTATGGACTATAAAAGCCTAAAAAGAAAGAACAGTGTTCTTGTTACGGCGATGACCTTAAAGGTTATCTCACAGAATGTTGTTTGAAACCCAACAGAAACAAATAAAAACAAAAACAAAAAGGTCAGACATTTAACGTAAGAGTTTAGAATAGGATGCTTCGAAAAACTTATTGAATTAGTTATACATGTATACATCTGTTGAAGGCTTCTCGGTACCGTAAATATAAAAGAAGGCGAACATTCAAAGAACTATTGAGGTAGGGGTCCAAATCAAAAGTAACGAAATTGCCCTACTTTTGTTCTTAACCAATATACATTCAACATTTAATATACATGCCAAGCGTTTCAAGGGTGCTGCCAATTGTTTCTTTCAGCATTTGTTGAACATTTATTAACACTGTTTCTACAAGTAGACCCAAATTGATTTAGTCTTAAATTCCAACACAACGGGTTTTTTCTATACTGCATTTTACGTTTGACAAGAAACCTGATTTAGACCACCCAGATACGGTATTTGCAAAATATTTATCTCTTTTATATCATTTTTCAAAATTGTTGTTTATGAAATCGAAAATCACATCGAAAAATGTCACTATTCGATGTTCCCTCACTAATCTGGGTGTGAAGGGTTTTCTTGAAGCAGACACCGGGGCTTGCTAAACGATTGCCGCTTAAGCGGAGGGGAGTCAAGCGTGATTAAGTGCCTGGCCTGCCAATTGACACCTACCGGCGAAAACACACAATAGGCCACAAGGAAGTTTTCTTTTGTCGGAGAACAAGGAAGAGGCATGCTGGCTGTCTCTGGATCATAATTATGTAGACTATCTTTGAATATGTCCGAGTTTGTTTATGTTTGAGAAGGAGTACGCACAAGACAGACAGACAAGCAAATAACATATAGACACTAAACAATCTAAGTAGTAAATGGATTTATGCTGATCTGTATGTGAGCAGCACACGTCTTCAGATGTCTATAAAAAGATGTATGAGCAACTGCAGAACTAAAACATGCAGAATATTATGAAGCATCGATTGAGATAACTATTGCGAGCATGACCAAAATGTGAAATCATGTTTTTGACAGTTTTGAACTGCCAAAATGAAGTGAGGAAATGGAGTTTATCTTTTAAGCATTGCAAGGGGTTCTAGAACTGATAAGTGTTACCATACATGGTGTACCTCAATCAACATTAGACATTCAGTGACTTTAAAACAGCCCTTACAGGCATGATCAGCGCGTTTTCCATGGATGATTGCGTTCATGTCTTTGATGAATTTGTCTCAACATTGCGCGTGTGTAACTTCACAACGAAGGGGTTAATTTGTCCAGTACTTTAAGTTTAAGAAATAATTGTTATGGTCATATTTGTTGTGCAAAAACTTCAGTTCGACCATTTTACACAGTTTTGAATGTTTATTTATTTATTTATTTATTTATTTATTTATTTATTTATTTATTTATTAAGGAGATTTCTATAGCGCATAACGAAAAGCACTATGCGCTTTACAATATCACTAAGTATAAGCACACGCAAACATACTCTGATTAAATAGAACTTAGTTTAGCAAGACATACTAAGAACACTAAACATTTGAGTTCATACACAAATTGAGAACTAAATTAAATACTGGACAAGCGATTTAAATAAGCTTAAGGCCTACACCAAGTGCAATGGGCTAATTCAAATACAAAAGTTTAGTTAACTATAAAAGGCAGTGCATAAAACTCCATAATCCTAAGAGGGTCGAACAAATAAGAAACATAAGACTAGATAGTGTCTGTAAAAGAAGCCGACATTTACCCTTTTCTCCAACATTTGTTCCAAAACACACCTCCGAATGATTGTCGATGACTCGAAAGCTTTCCTATCTTGTGATTGCCTTGAGCCTAGCTACAACTGCATGCTTTGTGTTTAATAACTATCATCATGTATTGAAGTTGAACCCCGTGCTCTTTCTTCGGCGGAGGTGGGAGGGGGGGGGTAGATATTTTGCTGGTAGTATTTTTTTCGACCGAGTTATCTATATTCGTTGGGCAGTTTTCTTTGTCGGACAGATTTTTCACACAAATGACCAGGAAACCAGATTACGTAAGCCGTGTCAGCTGTACCCTTTGTAAAAGTCAACGTAGCTCGAGAACGGCATTGAAGTATTGGTGTTCTTTACCTTGCCCAAGAAGCAGCGCATATGAGAATACGTCACACACTCGAGTCAAGGACGTCGTAAAATGGCCCTCGGTCAAGTTTTCACCGAGAACCATTTTATGATGTCCTTAACAATTATGTGTTAGTCGGCTTAGAATATGCGCGCAGGTTTCAAAGTTTTGATCCATTCGATTATCTCAACAGACATCCTTTGATTGTAAAGTTGAAGGCGGGCACATGATGGTTGAAAATACTTAACTTGAAAGTTTCCCGCTGTGGTAGATTTGTATGGTGGTTGTCACACAGGCAGCGACGGCTTTACTGGTCGGACCCAGTTGTGCGTTACCTCGCTTTTGCCTTTAATGACTGACTGACTGGCTGACTTTGGGGATTAACGTCCTCTTAGGTAACTAGGATCTATTTGGGAACATTTACTGTGATACTGTAAGAGGAGCAAGAAAAGAAAAGAAAAAAGATTTTTTTTAAAAATAGGGGATGAGGGGGGGGGGGGGTAGATGGGGGGAGGGATGAGACCATGGAACTAGTTTTTAGAAGTTATGCAATAAAACATTTAAACATTGTAGGCTCAGACCACTTCGCCGTATTTAATCTTAGACACCGTACGTTATTAGATGCGAAAGTGCAATACTTAATGATCCGCTCAAAGCACTGTTGAAGCAACAATTTGTCTTTTGGTCGCAGATAAGGACATACTCTATCAAAACATGTGAATATACGTCTCAAGCATGACTAAACGCCCCGAAGGGCTCCGTCTAGTAACTCTATTTTTGATATCGTTTTTTAAATGTCAGCAATTTGCAATGAGGTCACCCATCATAAAATAAGGTTATTAATTATTTCCATACGCCATCTAAGTGAAACGGAGGCATTTTGTATCATTTGATCGGAACTAAATAAGTAAAGTGAAAATAGGTAAATAAATATACAGATGGATCAATCAGAATACAAGATTGCAAAACATAAACACGTTCATAAAACATGTTAGTTTCCACTATTGCCGTAAACAAGTTCTCTGCAAAAACATTGAAAGTCAAATACTGTTTTCGCCTCTGTTTCTTCTTGTTGTTGATTTTTTACATTAATTTTAGTCAAGTCTTGTAGATTTTATCTTTGAAATATTTGCTTTGTGTTTCGTAACAGAATTAACTATGGTATTGTGTTGCTTAGTACTTGATGCATGAATTGGCGTCTCGCAGAATTAAACGCCGCTGAGGAAGGCCTGGCAACAGGTCGAAAAGTTGGGCTGCCACTTGAAATTCTTTGTTAGGCTTTTCTTTTCCTTGATTTTGTTGACATCTCTCTCTCTCTCTTTCTCTGTGTATGTGTGTGTGTGTGTCTCTCTCTCTCTATCTCTCTTTCTCTCTTTTTCTTTCTCTCTCTCTCTCTTTCTCTCTCTCTCCCCCTCTCTCTCTCCCTTTCTCTCTCTCTCTCTCTATCCCCCTCTCTCTCTGTCTTTCTCTCTCTCTTTTCTCTCTCTCTCTTTTTTCTCTCTCTCTTTCTCTCTCTCTCTCTCTCTCTCTCTCTCTCTCTCTCTCTCTCTCTCTCTCTCTCTCTCTCTTTCCCTGCCTCACAAACACAAATACACACGCACTAACACACACAAAGCAGCAGGCTGGGATGCGGCAAATTGGGTAAGGCAGACTGGGATACGGCAAGTTGGGAGAGGCAGGATGGGATGCCGCCAACGCATCTAGCAGTGCAAATTCTACAGGGTGGGGGGGGGGGGGGGGGGCTTTCTTTTAAATCAAGTTTTGCCCAGTTTTGATTTTGCCGGTTTTGGTAATCCTACATTCCTCCGTGCGACAGCGGACTAAATGCGCATTTAAAACTATTTAGATGTTTTGCTTAAATTTTGACTTGGAGCGAAATAAATTAAAACATCTTGTTCGTTGTGCTTTTGTTTTAAATTAAAGAGTATTCCATTTCTAAATTAAATATCACTTGCCTGTTAGCTCTTTATTGTTGTTGCAATAGTTGTATATACTTGGAAGAAAAAAAAGGCATACAACGAGACAGTTATGGTAGCCAAAGAAGCAAATATGAATAAGAGACCTTCCTCCGTTTTTACGTTTTACTGACAGATGACTCAATTCGTCATCAATGACTTGTTATTGGCGCCACAAAGCCAAGAACTCACCCTTTTTCCTCCGGCGAGTATGACTCCAGGGCGTAACTCCACACACTCAGATTTGTTCAAGTGGTCTGTATTCCCAATGGGTAGGGAGGGGGGGCATGAAACCTGCTTAAGTGTGCCAGGTAACGTGTCACTATTTCAAGAAAACAAAACACCACAAAAGCTTCTTGTGTGATTAAAGAATTACTCAAGCGAGCGATAAGTGTGTGATCACATCCGTTCTGTACCCCAGGACAGCTTTAGAGAATGCGTCAAACTCATTCAGCTATTTCCTTGTTCATGATCGAAAAGAATGGAAAGCTCCAAAACAAAAACAATCTTTGGAACTTTAAGCAAAGGGTTCTCTGAAGTTTCAACAATCATTTCAAGATATTGCCTTGACCGGGGAAAGATAACATAGATGGGTAAAAGCCGGCAAATATTTCATGAACTGATACACGTAAAATTGACGGGTGTAAGCCAGCAAATATTGTATGGACTATAAAAGCCTAAAAAGAAAGAACAGTGTTCTTGTTACGGCGATGACCTTAAAGGTTATCTCACAGAATGTTGTTTGAAACCCAACAGAAACAAATAAAAACAAAAACAAAAAGGTCAGACATTTAACGTAAGAGTTTAGAATAGGATGCTTCGAAAAACTTATTGAATTAGTTATACATGTATACATCTGTTGAAGGCTTCTCGGTACCGTAAATATAAAAGAAGGCGAACATTCAAAGAACTATTGAGGTAGGGGTCCAAATCAAAAGTAACGAAATTGCCCTACTTTTGTTCTTAACCAATATACATTCAACATTTAATATACATGCCAAGCGTTTCAAGGGTGCTGCCAATTGTTTCTTTCAGCATTTGTTGAACATTTATTAACACTGTTTCTACAAGTAGACCCAAATTGATTTAGTCTTAAATTCCAACACAACGGGTTTTTTCTATACTGCATTTTACGTTTGACAAGAAACCTGATTTAGACCACCCAGATACGGTATTTGCAAAATATTTATCTCTTTTATATCATTTTTCAAAATTGTTGTTTATGAAATCGAAAATCACATCGAAAAATGTCACTATTCGATGTTCCCTCACTAATCTGGGTGTGAAGGGTTTTCTTGAAGCAGACACCGGGGCTTGCTAAACGATTGCCGCTTAAGCGGAGGGGAGTCAAGCGTGATTAAGTGCCTGGCCTGCCAATTGACACCTACCAGCGAAAACACACAATAGGCCACAAGGAAGTTTTCTTTTGTCGGAGAACAAGGAAGGGGCATGCTGGCTGTCTCTGGATCATAATTATGTAGACTATCTTTGAATATGTCCGAGTTTGTTTATGTTTGAGAAGGAGTACGCACAAGACAGACAGACAAGCAAATAACATATAGACACTAAACAATCTAAGTAGTAAATGGATTTATGCTGATCTGTATGTGAGCAGCACACGTCTTCAGATGTCTATAAAAAGATGTATGAGCAACTGCAGAACTAAAACATGCAGAATATTATGAAGCATCGATATGAGATAACTATTGCGAGCATGACCAAAATGTGAAATCATGTTTTTGACAGTTTTGAACTGCCAAAATGAAGTGAGGAAATGGAGTTTATCTTTTAAGCATTGCAAGGGGTTCTAGAACTGTCCGAGGGTGTATTGGGAGATAAGTGTTACCATACATGGTGTACCTCAATCAACATTAGACATTCAGTGACTTTAAAACAGCCCTTACAGGCATGATCAGCGCGTTTTCCATGGATGATTGCGTTCATGTCTTTGATGAATTTGTCTCAACATTGCGCGTGTGTAACTTCACAACGAAGGGGTTAATTTGTCCAGTACTTTAAGTTTAAGAAATAATTGTTATGGTCATATTTGTTGTGCAAAAACTTCAGTTCGACCATTTTACACAGTTTTGAATGTTTATTTATTTATTTATTTATTTATTTATTTATTTATTTATTTATTTATTAAGGAGATTTCTATAGCGCATAACGAAAAGCACTATGCGCTTTACAATATCACTAAGTATAAGCACACGCAATTATACTCTGATTAAATAGAACTTAGTTTAGCAAGACATACTAAGAACACTAAACATTTGAGTTCATACACAAATTGAGAACTAAATTAAATACTGGACAAGCGATTTAAATAAGCTTAAGGCCTACACCAAGTGCAATGGGCTAATTCAAATACAAAAGTTTAGTTAACTATAAAAGGCAGTGCATAAAACTCCATAATCCTAAGAGGGTCAAACAAATAAGAAACATAAGACTAGATAGTGTCTGTAAAAGAAGCCGACATTTACCCTTTTCTCCAACATATTTTGCTGGTAGTATTTTTTTTGACCGAGTTATCTATATTCGTTGGGCAGTTTTCTTTGTCGGACAGATTTTTCACACAAATGACCAGGAAACCAGATTACGTAAGCCGTGTCAGCTGTACCCTTTGTAAAAGTCAACGTAGCTCGAGAACGGCATTGACGTATTGGTGTTCTTTACCTTGCCCAAGAAGCAGCGCATATGAGAATACGTCACACACTCGAGTCAAGGACGTCGTAAAATGGCCCTCGGTCAAGTTTTCACCGAGAACCATTTTATGATGTCCTTAACAATTATGTGTTAGTCGGCTTAGAATATGCGCGCAGGTTTCAAAGTTTTGATCCATTCGATTATCTCAACAGACATCCTTTGATTGTAAAGTTGAATGCGGGCACATAATGGTTGAAAATACTTAACTTAAAAGTTTCCCGCTGTGGTAGATTTTTATGGTGGTTGTCACACAGGCAGCGACGGCTTTACTGGTCGGACCCAGTTGTGCGTTACCTCGCTTTTGCCTTTAATGACTGACTGACTGGCTGACTTTGGGGATTAACGTCCTCTTAGGTAACTAGGATCTATTTGGGAACATTTACTGTGATACTGTAAGAGGAGCAAGAAAAGAAAAGAAAAAAGATTTTTTTTAAAAATAGGGGATGAGGGGGGGGGGGGTAGATGGGGGGAGGTATGAGACCATGGAACTAGTTTTTAGAAGTTATGCAATCAAACATTTCAATCAATCAATGAGTCTTATATCGCGCATATTCCGTTGGTACAGTTCTAGGCGCTCTGCAGTGATGCCGTGTGAGATGAAATTTTATACGGCCAGTAGATTGCAGCCATTTCGGCGCATATTTACCTTTCACGGCCTATTATTCCAAGTCACACGGGTATAGGTAGACAATTATTAACTGTGCCTAAGCAATGTTGCCAGGAAAGACCCTTTTGTCAATCGTGGGATCTTTAACGTGCACAACCAATGTAGTGTACACATTTAAACATTGTAGGCTCAGACCACTTCGCCGTATTTAATCTTAGACACCGTACGTTATTAGACGCGAAAGTGCAATACTTAATGATCCGCTCAAAGCACTGTTGAAGCAACAATTTGTCTTTTGGTCGCAGATAAGGACATACTCTATCAAAACATGTGAATATATGTCTCAAGCATGACTAAACGCCCCGAAGGGCTCCGTCTAGTAACTCTATTTTTGATATCGTTTTTTAAATGTCAGCAATTTGCAATGAGGTCACCCATCATAAAATAAGGTTATTAATTATTTCCATACGCCATCTAAGTGAAACGGAGGCCTTTTGTATCGCTGATTTTACAAACTGCTCTTGCAGCGGATCATTTGATCGGAACTAAATAAGTAAAGTGAAAATAGGTAAATAAATATATAGATGGATAAATCAGAAAACAAGATTGCAAAACATAAACACGTTCATAAAACATGTTAGTTTCCACTATTGCCGTAAACAAGTTCTCTGCAAAAACATTGAAAGTTTTGAAACCGACCACCCAGATACGGTATTTGTAAAATATTTATCTCTTTTATATTATTTTTCAAAATTGTTGTTTATGAAATCGAAAAATCACATCGAAAAATGTCACTATTCGATGTTCCCTCACTTAATCTGGGTGTGAAGGGCTTTCTTGAAGCAGACACCGGCGCTTGCTAAACGATTGCCGCTTAAGCGGAGGGGAGTCAAGCGTGATTAAGTGCCTGGCCTGCCAATTGACACCTACCGGCGAAAACACATAATAGGCCACAGTTTCTCTATTTTTCACATAACGTTTCACTCTTAAAGTTTTTAACAAAAGGTGGTCCTTAGTTTTAACATCTTTTTTGAAATAATATATGAATTAAAGATTATGCTTTTAATGGACACATTTTTCACACACATGACCAGGAAACCGGATTACGTAAGCCGTGTCAGCTGCAACCTTTGTAAAAGTCAACGTAACTCGAGAACGGCATTGAAGTACTTTCGGTGTTCTTTACATTGTCCAAGAAGCAATGCACATGAGTATACTTGACACACTCGGGTTGTGCTTGGTTTGGCCATAAACACTATCTAGTCAAGGACGTCGTAAAATGGCCCTCGGCCAAGTTTTCACCCAGAACCATTTTATGATGTCCTTGACTATTATGTGTTAGTCGGCTTAGAATATGCGCGCAGGTTTGAAAGTTTTGAACCATTCGATTATCTCAACAGACATCCTTTGATGTAGTGGAGTAGTGGTAGGTGTCACGAAATGGGATATAAGTCTGTGATAAAGGTGATGTTTATTATTATGAAAATGTTCGTGCCACCCACGCGCTTTTTCACGCTAGAAGCCAACAAAAAAGTTTATTTCATGTTGATTAATCACATTACTTATGAAAGTCTTATGTTTTCTCGTGCGCACGTGTGCGTGTGTGTGTGTGGGAAAATATTAAACAGCTGTGCTTTCATGTTACCATTCAGAGAGTGCTTTGATCATAATTAAGCTTTAAGCCCGCGTGAGAAACAGACGATACTTCTGCACGTATGGTTTGATATCTGCCGGGAACATTTTTTATGACTTGTATAATTTGACTGATTAGGCAAAGGGATTACACGAAACCGACTCAAGCCTTGTTGAATGTCAAAGAATTCAAGCATGCCGAAGTGTCTGTACGGGCACGAGGAAAAGCACCTTCGGTAACCGTTTCATGTCCAATCCTAAAACGTGTATGGGAATACTTTAAGCATAACATTCGGGTGGTTTTTTTCCGAATAGAAAATATATAATACATCCATGCGATTTTATGGAATAACTCTGTTAAGTGTTTTTGTTATTGTTGCCAGAACAGCATGATCATATTCTGTAAGATAAAATCGGTTATTGTCAGTTTGTTTGTTTCCTTTTGTACACAGCGAAAACAAAATCGAATAGAAATTATACATCCATGCATTTTTCATGGAATAACTCCCTGAAGTGGTGTTGTTGTTGTTGTTGTTGTTGTTGTTGTTGTTGTTGTTGTTGTTGTTGTTGTTGTTGCGAGAACAGCTTGATAATATTCTGTGAGATAAAATCGGTTTTTGTTAGTTTGTTTTATTTTGTACAATAAAGATATTAAACATTTTTCGCCAAGATTTCATGGTCTCGCCTAGGTGACAATGGCCGCAAGCATAAACGTTGTTTTGACCACGAGTTGAATGTATGTACATTTCTATTTGTGTCCCCAGAATAAGATTCTATTTGGGACATGAGGTGGTTGTACGCTAAGAAAAAGCTGGGTGTGTGGGGGTGGGGCCGGGAGGAGGGAGTGGGGCTGTACAAGTTAAAAGTTGCGTTGATAAAAGTTATAAGCGTTTGGTATTGGGCGTTGAGAATCATCCAATACAATTGACACTGGACATTTGAAGACGCAACAGTGGTCGACACGGGGAGCATCATAAACACCGCCCAATTGGATTGCATGACTTGACCGTCCTGCAGTGATGTCGTTCTCGTCGGCTATTGGTCAGTGGATTTTGAGAGCGCACGTGCCGGACAATTAAGGTGTTCATATGATTGGTCAATACACTGACACGGTTCTCACCCCTTTGAGAGGTCGTGGCCTACATAAAGTTAGTTCGTTTCGCAAATTAGCAAAAGTCCTCAAAAAAGTCGATAGTCACAGAGACTTTGTGTTCATAACAACCCAAAAACCAGAAGAAAAAGACCTGAGAGGCTACCTGGAGCTCTGCCTCACCTCTATGGTGACTGCTAGGCAGAAGCAGAGCCCCGAGGCTCTCATCAACTTATTAACGGATACCTACTGTTTTGTGACAAAAAATAAAGTGTCCGTCCCTAAACCAGACACCTATCTCATGGCCCTCAGCGCTCTCGCGGGGAGCAGAGATCTGTCGTCTGAGGAAATTCTCACAATTAAAAAATCACTGTAAGTCCCTTGTAATTATGGACTCCCTAAATGAGGTTCAAAATAAAATAAAGCCAGCATAAATATATGATCGTCTTTTGTCAACGGTATTAACTTAAACAAAGAGGACACACAGCTCGCAGGGAGGGAAGGGCATTGCCCCACCTCGCGGGCGTGTGCGTGTTTTTTTTTTTTTTCCTGATGGTTTTAAACTCCTGTTTTCGGATTACACAATAAACATAAAAACATGATTATATAAACGAGAGGATAGCTGTTTCCTCTCTCAGTTAATACTGCTAATGTGACGTCGCCTCCCCTGCGACTATTGTAGTGGCGGGGAGGTCGACGGACAACGCAGATAGATATTTTTATCCTATTTAAAATTAACAAATGCCGCATAGCAACTCATGCGTGCGTCAATGAAATGATGTATCCAAATGTTACTACCCTATAGAAGATCAGTATTACGTTTTGCGCATGTTCTTTATATTTTTCTCACAATGTTGTCACTTTTAAACCTTCTAACAGGTGGTCCTGAGTTTTATCTTTTTCTTAACGAAACTAAAATTGAATTAAAAATCCATGTTTTTAATGGTCAACGCATATAAAGGAAAAATTATCCCCGAGTATATTTCTCATTGCCCCACCCCCCTCCCTTATTCATGGTGAGCGGGGCCGGGGTCCTATCACGGTCGGGATTGCTTGGTCTTGCCCTTTTCTTTCCCTCCTTTTCTTCTTTTAGCGTATCATCAACTCATGTCCCTAAAAGGAAAATTTCCTGTGAGGACGTAAAGGACCCCCTTTTTTTTTTACAAATTAGCAATTGTCCGGTCAGACATCATATGGTGCGGGTGTTAAATCTGTCAGTTTGCAAGAGAGATAATTCGAGTTTGTGAGACTTGTTGCATACAGTGGTAAATACCTGATTTTGATGACTTTGGTGATCTTTCTCAGACGGGAGGAATAGCAGAAAGGCAAGAAAATAAAAGTGAGTGATTTTGATTCTATTGATTGTGCCTTGATTAGGTTAGATTGAATAGATTAGATTGTGCAAGCAGGATTCCACCATGGAATACATTTAATTTATATGAGGGTTAACGTTGTCTGCACCATCTCAGAAAAACTATCATATTTTCGACCTACATCTGTGGATCTAAAAACATCATCTCGGTTATAATGTAGTATATAACAGCCTAAAGCATGTCACATTTATAGAACAAACAAAAACAATAATAATTTCGCTAGTATCGTGTACACTACATTGGGGTGTGCACGTTAAAGATCCCACGATTGACAAAAGGGTCTTTCCTGGCAAAATTGTATAGGCATATATAAAAATGTCCACCAAAATACCCGTGTGACTTGGAATAATAGGCCGTGAAAAGTAGGATATGCGCCGAAATGGCTGCGATCTGCTGGCCGATGTGAATGCGTGATGTATTGTGTAAAAAAAACAAATCCATCTCACACGGAATAAATAAATCCCTGCGCCTTGAATATGTGCGCGATATAAATTGCATGCATAAAATAAAAAATGAAAAAGAAAAAAAATGATAAATAAATCACTGCGCTTAGAACTGTACCCACGGAATACGCGCGATATAAGCCTCATATTGATTGATTGATTGATTGATAGTATTTTGCGTGTGATATTTTCCGAGTGTGATAAAACAAGTTAGAATGACAATAAATCGGAAAGACTTAGTTAGGGTTAGGGTGGGTGGCCGAGTGGTAACGCACTTGCGCTCGGAAGTGAGAGGTTGCGAGTTCGACCCTGGGTCAGGGCGTTAGCAATTTTCTCCCCCCTTTCCTAACCTAGGTGGTGGGTTCAAGTGCTAGTCTTTCGGATGAGACGAAAAACCGAGGTCCCTTCGTGTACACTACATTGGGGTGTGCACGTTAAAGATCCTACGATTGACAAAAGGGTCTTTCCTGGCAAAATTGTATAGGCATATATAAAAATGTCCACCAAAATACCCGTGTGACTTGGAATAATAGGCCGTGAAAAGTAGGATATGCGCCGAAATGGCTGCAATCTGCTGGCCGATGTGAATGCGTGATGTATTGTGTAAAAAAATTCCATCTCACACGGCATAAATAAATCCCTGCGCCTTGAATATGTGCGCGATATAAATTGCATAAAATAAAAATAAAATAAAAAATAAATAAATCCCTGCGCTTAGAACTGTACCCACGGAATACGCGCGATATAAGCCTCATATTGATTGATTGATTGAAAGACTTAGTTATCGTACAGTAACAACATGTCATTTAATTACTTGATTTTGGGATAGTTTCGGAGCAGTTTTGAAAAAATTATTGCATGGGTTCAGTCTCGTTTTCACGTCCAAATCGTCAGAAAACTTTCCAAAATGTAAGACAAATTCTGCAGAGCAGCTGAGCTGCTCTTCACACCACTTTTCTGTCGTTGTCGGTGTGTCTGTTTATCTTTCTCTCTATGTCTCTGTTTCTCTCTTTCTCTGGCTCTCTCTCTCTCTTTGTCTGTCTGTCTGTTTGTTTCTTTTTTGTCTCTCTTTCTGTCTGTCTGTCTGTCTGTCTGTAAAGCTGTCATAACTGTTCCTTTTATTTCTATCTCTTTCCTTGTTTTTGATTAGAATTTTGACTGTCTGCGGGATGAAAAAAGAGCATTTTAGCATTTCTTATTCTGTTAGTGTTAAGATAAAGATCAATTCAATTCAATTTAATTCAATTCAATTCAATACAATTCTCTCTCCCTCATTCTCATTCTCATAAATCAGACTCAGTGTTTGTGTTATACTGCCTTGCTCTGCTGAGTGTGTGTGTCATACCGCTTTGCTCTGCTGAGTGTGTGTGTTTGTGTTAATTACGGTCTGTCTGTATATTCTTTTGTCTGTCCGTCTGTCACTCAAGGGTAAACCGGCACGGTTAGCCTAGTGGTAAGGCGTCCGCCCCGTGATCGGGAGGTCGTGGGTTCGAACCTCGGCCGGTGTCACGATTTCATCTTTCGCCTGTGTACATATTTCCCCCTCGATATTTACTCGAGACTGAAATGTTGTTTCCTGGTAAAATTAAGAAGGGAAATTATTTATGGACGAAAAGCATGTCAGTTTCTTGCATGTGAAGAAAATTGGTTGTGAAATTAAATAGATTTCACTCCCAAAATCGAATTCTTCGAAAACGTGTACCGAGTGGTTACGTCCCTTGAGTAAGAAGGGAAACATTTGAGGAGGAATCAAATTTCTAAGTTAAATAAAATAATTGGTTGGACAAATTTGGCCCCATGAATGTAAGGTACACAAGGTCGCTCATCAGTACTATCGAAGGGTGTTTTTTTTTGTTCAGTGTAGAGTTTATACTAGATCAACGAGGCCGAAAATCGAAATATCAACACGGCGAAAGATAAAAACGTCACACCGGGTCATACCTAAGACTTTAAAATTGGCAATCTAGTGGCTGATCCACATCCCATTTTGGTGCAATCCCATTTTTGCCGCCGTCCCATTTTTTGCCCCATCCCATTTTCGCGACATTTCACAAGCCAAGCGTCATTTTATAAAATTTATAATTTTGAATGATTAATGAGATGAGGATGATTATAATGATGATGCTATGGATTTCCAATTTGGATTGAGACTACGTGACAGGGCATTTTACTAACATGTCATAACAAAAGCGCGACATCCCATTTTGACACCATATCCCATTTGGCCGCCATGCCGTTTCACCGTATTCCATTTATCCCCCATCCCATTGTCGCGACATTTCACAAGCCAAGCGTCATTTTACTACCGTGTCATAACAATAGCGCGTCATCCCATTTTGACACCATCCCATTTGGCCGCCATCACATTTTTTATTTATTCTTCTTGCCAAGCCTCACTATACTACTATACTGCGTTATTCAACTAGGAAGACATTCCGTTTACGCCAAATTCCATTTTTGCCACAATCCAAAATATCGCGAAATAGAGATGGCGGCAAAATGGGATGACGGCAAAACGGCATGGCGACAAAATGGAATGTGGCGCTAGTGGTTTGACACGGTGGTAAAATGACACATGGCCTATGAAATGTCGCAAAAATGGGATGGGAGCAAAATGGGATAACGGCCAAACGGGATTGCGCCAAAATGGCACGTGGAGCTAATGGTACATGACATGGTGGTAAAATGACACTTGGCCTGTAAAATGTCGCAAAAATGGGATGGGGGCGAAATGGGCTAACGGCGAAACGGGATTGCGCCAAAATGGGATGAGGAGCTAATGGTGCATGAGATGGTGGTAAAATGACACTTGGCCTGAGAAATGTCGTCAAAATGGGATGGGGGCGAATTGGGATAACGGCGAAACAGGACTAATAGATCCCTTGACTTGGGGTAGTGCGACACTGTCACTGCTAGCTTTCCACTCGGAGGAAGCGACCGGAATTTCCCAACGATGGGACATCCTAGAAATGATTTTTTTTTTTTTTTAATTCTTAAAATGAACAGAGTTGCGCTACCCCAAAAGTCAAAGAATTTCGTGTTTGTCCCTTGACTTTGGAGATGACAAGAAAATATCGGGCGCAAAAACGTGATTTGTAAAATGTTTCACAACATATGTCGCCTCGCGCCATGTATGTGATGAAACCATTCATATAGCTCTGCGGGAGCTCTGCACTTTTGGACGTCCCCATTTCACTGCTGTACAGCAAACATCGTCCCCAAATACCTGTTTGTTTCTAAAAAATCACGCTGGAGGTTGCATTTTATGTAATAACCTCCTGAAATGAGTTTTGACACTTTAGAATGGCATGTAAAATGAAATGTCGCAAAAATGGGATGGGGGCAAAATGGGATAACGGCCAAACGGGATTGCGCCAAAATGGGACGTGGAGCTAATGGTACATGACATGGTGGTAAAATGACACTTGGCCTGTAAAATGTCGCAAAAATGGGATGGGGGCGAAATGGGCTAACGGCGAAACGGGATTGCGCCAAAATGGGATGTGGAGCTAATGGTACATGATATGGTAGTAAAATGACACTTGGCCTGAGAAATGTCGCCAAAATGGGATGGGGGCGAATTGGGATAACGGCGAAACAGGACTAATAGATCCCTTGACTTGGGGTAGTGCGACTCTGTCACTGCTAGCTTTCCACTCGGAGGAAGCGACCGGAATTTCCCAACGATGGGACATCCTAGTAATGAATTTTTTTTTTTTTAATTCTTAAAATTAACAGAGTCGCGCTACCCCAAAAGTCAAGGAATTTCGTGTTTGTCCCTTGACTTTGGAGATGACAAGAAAATATCGGGCGCAAAAACGTGATTTGTAAAATGTTTCACAACATATGTCGCCTCGCGCCATGTATGTGATGAAACCATTCATATAGCTCTGCGGGAGCTCTGCACTTTTGGACGTCCCCATTTCACTGCTGTACAGCAAACATCGTCCCCAAATACCTGTTTGTTTCTAAAAAATCACGCTGGAGGTTGCATTTTATGTAATAACCTCCTGAAATGAGTTTTGACACTTTAGAATGGCATTTAACGCTCATTGAAGTTTTAACAAGCTTTCTAACACCTAAAACATTCATAGCACCGATAACGTAATTGTAGCTCTGCACTTTGTGTACACATACGTCCCCATTTCACTGCTGTACAGCAAACATCGTCCCCAAATGCCTGTTTTTCTAAAAATCACGCTGGAGGTTGCATTTTATGTAATAACCTCCTGAAATGAGTTTTCACACTTTAAAATGGCATTTAACGCTCATTGAAGTTTTAAGAAACTTTCTAACACGTAAAACAAAAGAGACCCCAAATGCCTGTGTTTTGAGCAAGATGGCATTTTGATACACAGCCGACCCCAAATGACTGTAAAACCACCTATGTGTGTGTGTGTGTGTGTGTTTGCGTGTATGTCTGTCTGTCTGTCTGCCTGAGTCAGTGTTTGTGTCTGTGAGCCCATTGTCTGTAACGCAGAGGCGAGTAAGACAAAAAGCATACCTATTTTTCAATATTCCACAAGGTGGCCCACATCTGTTATCGTGATATTAATGCGGGAGGCTTCTGTCGTAGTCAATGAACAGGATGAGTGGGGGACAATGATACATGCAAAAAGAAACGGTTATTTGATCAGAACTGATTAGATTGCTCCATTGCAACTACTGATAAGGAAAGAAAATGAACGCAATGAACCATGATGATGAGCATTCTGACAATAATATAGAAACAGAAGAGAAAGGCTCTTCGTTCATTATATGCTTTATCATTTTTCTCCTCTGCATCGGCATGGCTTTATCCGAGTTTATTGAATTCTCTTAGACCGTGCAATTGAATTATAACTATCATCGTTTCCTTTGACAAGCCGGCAGCGTGCTTTTTGTGTTCTTCAGCTATTGTGCACCCTTCCCAATATGTTACGGATATTGTGGTATACACTACGCGTCAAAAGAACCCATACATTTTATACCTGCACAACTATGTACACCTGTGAATGTGTCCAGGACTGGGTATCCTCTGTTTGTTTATATGTGTGTTACCTCCAGAAGTCGCCGGTTTTCCCTCAACTATTAATCAAAACACCCGATACTTTCAGGGCTCCCCGCGGACACTCGACTTAGAGGGTCCCTGGACCCCCAACTTTAATTTGTAGGGGGTCCACGAAACGTTAGATCTAGTGGGTCCAAATTAAGACAATGAGGTTCACCGCGGACACTCAACTTAGAGGGTCCCTGGACCCCCAACTTTAATTTGTAGGGGGTCCACGAAACGTTAGATCTAGTGGGTCCAAAGACAATGAGGTTCACATACTTGCTTTTGGAAGGCACACACTTAGCCGACACATGATCCCTAGAACGGTAATGTCAAAGTAAGGCCGATCTTTTGAAACTCTGAGCCCTTTACAAAAACATTACCTCCTTACACTTGCATCGATACAGATCTGTCAGCGCGGTTTCTCAAAACAGTGTTGATGGTACGCATGATAACGGATATTTAGTGAGTCATGTGACCTGGTCCTTTAAGTGCTTCGTGGAACCCTTTAAATGTGACATTCTAACATTGGTTTTCGGCTTATAGTGCGAATAGGGCGCAGGGACACACAGTTTGGGGAGCTTTACCATACTTTTTTCTGGTGCGATTTGTATTTATAATCTTTGAGAGTCATGTCACACTCTGCAGTGGATAACCGCCAGCAAGTTTGATTTGCGACATGCTGTTTGGGTCCAGCTGGAAGTATTTGTCCACAGACTTATCCTTGGCCGACTAACGGTTGATATTTGACTTCAAAATGTGTTAACTTTTCACATTGGGTGTTTGAAATGGTAGTCAAAATGTATCTCTGTCGTACGCAAATTCTCCAACCGTTCGTAAGGCCCTGCCTTCTGCCCTGTACTTATCCCACAAACCATCCCCGGACCGGCCACGTCTGACAAATGCGCCACCGGACGCTCACTGAGGTAACAAGAAATGGACAGTGGGCAGAAGAAATGACCACAGGCAAAACAAACTCGGTGGAAAATCGAAACCGTTTCTTTTGCGCGAGAGGCGAGGGCAAAAGTCGATAGGCGACGAAGGAAGACAGGGAGATTTAGGGTGGAGTTGGGTGGGGAGAAGAGAGGCATCTCTACGAGTAAAAGACACCGAGTTTCACAGTGGTAGAAGAGCATGACTGTGTGGGAGGGGGATAGATGAGGGGGTGGGGGTGGGGGTATGGTGAAGGGGATGGTAGAACATGGATCTCTATGAACAGAAGAGCATGATTGTGTGGGAGGGGGATATGTGAGGGGGGTATGGGGAAGGGGAGTGTAGAAGAGGCATCTCTACGAGTAGAAGAGCATGGCTGGGAGTTGGGGAGGGGGGGGGGGGGGGTGGGTGGCGGAGAGAATTAGGAGAGAGGGGAGGGAAAAGAGGCATATCTACGAGTGGACCAGCGTGGCTAAACGTGCTTTAGGTGATTGGGCCGGTGATGTAGACCTCCATAAAACCCTGCTGGCTATCACTGAGATCTGGCTTGCTTTGGGAACTTTGCGCCCATTTTTATGTCATACGCAATCCAAGGCCTCATGACATCTTCGGGACTGTCTTGTGGAAGGAACGACAAGACTTGCCACGTCTGTCTTGGGAATGAGCTGGAGTTTCGGATCAAAATCTCCGTTCTTACGGTTTCTTTGAGATATGAAATAGCTCCATCCATAACTTGAACGGAACCCCCTTTCAAGAACATGGAAGAAAGAAAGACCTTAGAAGCGAGAAGTAATATGAGAGGAAAGAAAGAAGAACAAGCAAACAAAGAAACAACGAATCTACTGAACAAACAAGCCAACTGTGAAATCAAAACAAGTCGCGTAAGGCGAAAACACAACATTTAGTCAAGTAGCTGTCGAACTCACAGAATGAAACTGAACGCAATGCAACGCAGCAAGACCGCATACTCGTAGCATCGTCAGTCACCCGCTCACGGCAAAGACAGTGAAATTGACAAGAAGAGCGGGGTAGCAGTTGCGCTCAGAAGGATAGCACGCTTTTCTGTACCTCTCTTTGTTTTAACTTTCTGAGCGTGTTTTTAATCCAAACATATCATATCTATATGTTTTTGGAATCAGGAACCGACAAGGAATAAGATGAAAGTGTTTTTAAATTGATTTCGACAATTTAATTTTCATATTAATTTTTATATATTTAATTTTTAGAGCGTGTTTTTAATCCAAATATAACATATTTATATGTTTTTGGAATCAGCAAATGATGGAGAATAAGATGAATGTAAATTTGGATCGTTTTTAAAAAAAAATATTTTTTTTACAATTTTCAGATTTTTAATGACCAAAGTCATTAACTAATTTTTAAGCCACCAAGCTGAAATGCAATACTGAAGTCCGGGCTTTGTCGAACATTACTTGACAAAAATTTCAACCAATTTGGTTGAAAAATGAGGGCGTGACAGTGCCGCCTCAACTTTCACGAAAAGCCGGATATGACGTCATCAAAGACATTTATAAAAAAAAAAGAAAAAAACGTATGGGGATATCATACCCAGGAACTCTCATGTCAAATTTCATAAAGATCGGTCCAGTAGTTTAGTCTGAATCGCTCTACACACACACACAGACAGACAGACACACACACACACACACACACACACAAGCACATACACCACGACCCTCGTCTCGATTCCCCCCTCTACGTTAAAACATTTAGTCAAAACTTGACTAAATGTAATGAAGCAACAACAACAACAACAACAACAACAACATCGACGACAACTACGACGACGACGAACCAGCAATCCTGGATGACTAAACTCAACCCAATTAGACCACAACAAAACAAACCGTACCAGGCCGAACCAGATCACATGCAGAAATACATGTGCGGGATCTCATCAATGCACTCAGTTAAGTGACATTGGGACACTTTGTGCGACACTTTAATTAAACATTCAGTGTCAGGGGCGGAACAGTTAAGCCGAAGGGGGGGGGGGGGGGTTACAACCTGGGGTCCAGGGGTCGGTAGAGGTGGGGTACCGTGGTTGCCGGGGGGTCTGGGGGGCAACGCCCCCCTGAAGCTGAAGAATTTTAGCTATCTTATAAACAATTTGTGGCTTATCCTTGATTTTAAACATGATCAACTGGTGTCAGCAGCCACTCATTATTTCTTTTAAAGTTAGTATTAAATAATGGCAATTTATCTTCCATGATATCTGCTCCCGACATCATATAGTATGGTTAGAAGGAAGACATGTCGCATAGGAGTGGCAGTTAAAACTGTACAAAAATGATACTGATTAAACAATTAACTCTTCCCCGGCTTTACAGATAGAAACAACAACTTTTTTTTTACAGCCGAGGGGGGGGGGGGGGGGGGTGTCCGGAACCCCTGTAACCACCACCCCTAATCCGCCCCTGAGTGTGTTGCAGTACAAGCAAGTGCTTTTAGCAAGACATGCCCTTGCACTCTCTTTCGGTCTTTCTTTCGGTCTCTGTGCCTCAGTCTTGCTGTCTCTCGGTTTGTTCTATTTGTTTTTATCATGTCACGTATTATACATTTGCATTATATCTAAGGACATGTAAGAAAAGGCGTATCCTTAAACCTCTATCCTTGTCAAACAAAGTTCCATCATCATCATGTTTGTTTGTTTGTGTGTGTGTGTGTGTGTGTGTGTGTGTGTGTGTGTGTGTGTGTGTGTTCGTGTGTGTGTGTGTGTGTGTGTGTGGTTGTCTCTCTCACAGACGCATGCATACAGAGGGAGAGAGGGGGGAGGGGGGGGGGAGAAAGCTGGTTCATGAAGCAATAGTGGTTAGTTACATTTTGCAAGTGCTCGTACTTGGCGCGCACACACACACACACACGCTCTCTCTCTCTCTCCCTCTCCCTCTCTCTCTCTCTCTCTCTCTCTCTCTCTCTCTCTCTCTCTCTCTCTCTCTCTCTCTCTCTCTCTCTCTCTCTCTCTCTCTCTCTCTCTCTCTGTGCCCCTCTCTTGTTGTCACTCATACGTGACACGATCCAGTTCAATGTCAACTGTGATCTTGCAGACAAGTTAGTGATCAGCTTTGGGAGGCGGTTCAACCTTCAACTGCTCGAAAGTTCTTTCTGTATTTTGTCAAAATGGACACCATTTCTCCTCTGTCGGATACAGCACTGAGACCTAATCGTTAAAATCGTGGTTCCGCGATCATAATTTGGTGCGCTGCAAGTAATCTGAGGATGATGACTAGTGTGCGAGGACCGCCCTGTTCCTCAATGGTTATTGAATTTTATCGGTATTTCAGCACCCTCTTTCCTTTCGCTGTCAAATCCACTTCAAGAAGACTGGTGGAGGATCTGACAGACCTGTCGACACCTTTTTCTGCAAATTGTAGCACTCTGAAGTGAGTTAGGTTCTTTGTTGGTGTCTCTCTTCAGCTTCTTGTTCCTGCCCCTATGCCAGCTACTTCCATCTTCATTAATTTTAACACTGAGGCCGCATGGCTTTTTGTGTGTGCGAAGTATGTGCGTTTAGGGTTTTAAACTGAAATATGTCTATAATAAAGCTCTTTTTCTGTTGTCTTTTGTCCATTTTGTGAGCCACTTTAATTTCTCAACGTTTTGAAAGTCTTTCCGCCTGCCTTACTTCTCCCTCTCTCTCTCCCCCCCCCCCCCCCCTCAGCTCTCTCTTTCACAGTGTATCTCTCTCTGTCGGTCTATCTCTCTCCCCCTCGGCTCTCTCTTTCTGTAGGTGTATCTCCCTATGTCGGTCTATCTCTCTCCCTATGGGGGGGGGGGGGGGGTCGAAAAGTATATTGTGAAGATATGGGTGTGAAGGCGCTAAGCGCCGAGCCGACGGCGCGAAGCGCCTAGCTTGCTAGGGGGGTCCGGGGGCATGCCCCCCCGGAAAATGTTGAAAAAAGGATGCAAAATGGTGCAATCTTGTGCATTCTGAGGATGATCATTACCAGTTTCAGGCAGCAGATTTTGTCACTGATTAATACCCCAAACAACAACAACAACAACCCCCAAAAAACACTTTTTTTTGTTTTTTTGGCTGGTGGTGGGGGGGGGGGGGGTTCTGGAAACCACCCCCCCCCTGCTTTCTGTAGGTTGTAGGTGTATTTCTCTCTGTCGGTCTATCTCTCTCCCCCTCAGCTCTCTCTTTCTGTAGGTGTATCTCTCTGTCGTTCCATCTCTCCCCCTTCAGCTCTCTCTTTCAGTAGGTGTATCTCTCTGTCGGTCTATCTCTCTCCCCTTCAGCTCTCTCTTTCTATAGATGTATCTCTCTGTCGGTCTATCTCCCTCCACCTCAGCTCTCTCTTTCTATGGGTGTATCTCTCTATGTCGGTCTATCTCTCTCCCCCTCAGCTCTCTGTTTCTGTAGGTGTATCTCTCTGTCGGTCTATCTTTCTCTCCCTCAACTCTCTCTTTCCGTAGGTGTATCTCTCTGTCGGTCTATCTCTCTCCCCCTCAGCTCTCTCTTTCTGTAGGTGTATCTCTCTCTGTCGGTCTATCTCTCTCCCCCTCAACTCTCTTTCTATAGGTGTATATATCTCTGTCGGTCTATCTCTCTCCCCATCAGCTCTCTCTTTCTATAGGTGTATCTCTCTCTGTCGGTCTATCTTTCTCTCCCTCAACTCTCTTTCTATAGGTGTATATATCTCAGTCGGTCTATCTCTCTCCCCATCAGCTCTCTCTTTCTGTAGGTGTATCTATCTCTGTCGGTCTATCTCTCTCACGCCCTTCAGCTCTCTCTTTCTCTATGTGTATCTCTCTCTGTCGGTCTATATCTCTCCCCCTCAGCTCTCTCTTTCTGTAGGTGTATCTATCTCTGTCGGTCTATCTCTCTCCTCCCCCTTCAGCTCTCTCTTTATGTGTATCTCTCTCTGTCGGTCTATCTCTCTCCCCTCAGCTCTCTTTTTGTGTAGGTGTATTTCTCTCTGTCGGTCTATCTCTCTCCCCCTTCAGCTATCTTTTTCTGTAGGTGTATCTATCTCTGTCGGTCTATCTCTCCTCCCCCCCCCCCTTCAGCTCTCTTTTTCTGAATGTGTATCTCTCTCTGTCGGTCTATATCTCTCCCCAACCCCCTCCTTTCTCGGTGTCAGTCTCTGTGTGTCAATCTCTGTCTCTCTCTCTCTGTCGGTCTGTCTCTCTCTCTCTCTCTCTCTCTCTCTCGGTCTTTCTCTCGGTCTTTCGAGTCTCTCTCTTGACCTCCCCTTATATCTTTTTGTCGGTCTATCTCTCTCTCACCCTGTCTCTTCCCCCTCCCCTCTCTCTTTCTCTGCACCCCCTCCCTCCTCACGCCCCATACTTCAGCTCCACATCCCTAACGTGGAGTGTCCTTGGAGGTTTAAAGAGGAGTTAATGGGGTGTCTAGATTTTTGACTCCTCGTGTTGGGGGAGGTCAAACAACGCTAATTTGGATGGACAAGCGGTCAGCCCCTGTCTGACTTTCGTCGCCTCTCCCTGCACCTCGCCTCTGTCCAGTCCGGCTTGAGTGACCGCTGGGGTCAAGCTTTGGTCATCAGAATCCGGTCATAAGAAAGCCACTAAAGTGTCCTCGGTGCCTCCAGGAGGGAGGGGGAGGGGGCAGGGAACAGGGAATCCTTTTGGAACTGACGATCTTGACGCTGATGTTGTTTCCCATTCTCTGCCTGAGTGAGTGCCCTGGGTTCAATGAGACTGTGCGCGGTCCTCAGGTACAGCTAATTGAGTTATTTGTTCAAGCTTGATTTATACTTATGAATGAATCTACCGCAAGGAATTTAGCTCATAGTTTCTTATTAAGTTACATTGTATGCACGCAGTTGTTTCTTTCTGTCTGTCCACTCCCCCCTCCCCCTCCTTCCCTTCACGCCCAACACCCCACCTCCCTCCTTCCCTTCACGCCCAACACCCCACCTCCCTCCTTCCCTTCACGCCCAACACCCCACCTCCTCATCACAAACGTGGAGTGTCCTTGGAAGGTTAAGGCGAGTTAATGGGGTGTCTAAATTTTTGACTCCTAGTGTTTGGGGGAGGTCACACAACGTTAATTTGGATGGAGCGGTGCTTCACTGATAAAAAAAAAAGATTTGATTATGAATGTAATTGTGACAGCAAAATTAATGATACTTTAACATACAAAACTTTGCTTAAGGCGGGGGGGGGGGGGGGGGGCGCTTATCAACTCTCGTTGTGGTAGTAGGCTCAAACTGACAGTAGACTTTGCACAGTACGTCTGTCTCTTACAATGCGAAATCAGAAATTGTCGTCAAAATAACGATCAGTTCAGCTCATTACGTGACTATGAAATCGAGTTGCTACTGCTTTCAGTTTGTGATACGAACTGACGACTGATTTTAACACCACTTACGACATCGCTAAAATAGCTGCCCTTTTACAGGGGGTTCTTGACAGATCGAACTGTTTTTAATCCGCAGATAAAAAAAAAGTTTGGAAAACAGGATGAGTCTCATGTGGACCAGACTTGGTAATATCTTCAGAGAGGTCATGCAAATGTGGGGTTCACCAGTGCAGACAGGAACAAAGAAGAACATGAGACAACTAATAAAGACGAGGAATCATTCGTGCCATGCATAAACCGAACGATTGGATTGAAGACAGAATGAAACTTATGTCGGCCAGACATGGTAATCATCACCAAAGAGTGAGATATCGCCCACACGAATTTTTGATGCAGTGCGGCAGAAATGACAAAGAGCAAAACGAGGCAATTAGTCAAGTGGAGATATATATCCTTTAAACCCAAGACTCGACAAATGGTATCAACAATAAGATGAAACTGTTATTGGCCAGACATGGTAATCGCCATTATGCCATGAACGCGTCCAAGTCTGGGATCCACCAGATATGACCTAGATGGCGCGCAGAAAAAAAAAGACTGGTCCACCATGAGATATCATGTACTCCATAAACTGCAGGGCAAAAAAACCCGGAAAATAGGATTCAACTTTTCTTGACTAGACATGGTAATGATAATTATGCTCTATGTCCCTCCCTGAGCGGAGTGCGCCAGGCATGGCTTCGATGCAATGAAGAAATTAATAAGAAGAGGACGAGACAAGCAATTAGAAGGTTCAATAGAAAACGACTGCCACCATCCCCGGGGAATAATACATTGCAAATCATGGAGCACTGTGACGATCTGACCCTGTTGGTCCGGCTTTGATTCTTACGCGGGGATTGCAAGTGTCCCAATTTCGACCTGGCTTAATCACGCCACCTTCTTCTTCTTCTGCGTTCGTGGGCTGAAACTCCCACGTACACTCGTGTTTTTTGCACGAGTGGAATTTTACGTGTATGACCGTTTTTACCCCGCCATTTAGGCAGCCATACGCCGCTTTTGGAGGAAGCATGCTGGGTATTTTCGTGTTTCTATAACCAACCGAACTCTGACATGGATTACAGGATTTTTTCGTGCGCACCTGGTCTTGTGGTCACGCCACCTTGACTTTCTTCTAAGTCTTCTGGGTTCGTGAGAAATGACCGAGAAGTCTTGGGCCACGTGAATAAAACTAAGCAGTCGAAACTAATATTGAAAGTGAATTTTCAGGATTGAGTGATATATTTATTTATTTTATGCTGCATGCTTGTCATCGCGCGCATATTTCAACATACGGATTCAAGGCGCAGGGATTTATTTATGCCGTGTGAGATGGAATTTTTTACACAATACATCACGCATTCACATCGGCCAGCAGATCGCAGCCATTTCGGCGCATGTCCTACTGTTCACGGCCTATTATTCCAAGTCACACGGGTATTTTGGTGGACATTTTTATCTATGCCTATACAATTTTGCCAGGAAAGACCCTTTTGTCAATCGTGGGATCTTTAACGTGCACACCCCAATGTAGTGTACACGAAGGGACCTCGGTTTTTCGTCTCATCCGAAAGACTAGCACTTGAACCCACCACCTAGGTTAGGAAAGGGGGGAGAAAATTGCTAACGCCCTGACCCGGGGTCGAACTCGCAACCTCTCGCTTCCGAGCGCAAGTGCGTTACCACTCGGCCACCCAGTCCTTGTGCTGGCAAGTGTATTTTACAGAGAAATAGTGTGCAGTATGGTTTTATCGCGAAGATCGGATAAACACAGGGAAGTAAACGCTCTTGATGCATACGACATGTGTAACAGAGTAAGTGAGAGTAATGTGGAACCAGCCTCTGGGCATCTGAACATATGAGCTTCCGGCGATCATCCTTTTTTGAGGTTGAAAGTCCTTTGTTCATTTCAATGCTTGTTATTCTCTCAGGTGCCAAATTCAGAGTGTATTTTCAGATATGAAATGACAAGCATATAGCGTAAAGCGACATGATTCAAGATGAGCGGTTGACAAAACTATCAGAAAATAAGCTTGCAAGCTACGCAAGATGGAAATGCACGACTTAATTCATGTTAAAGGGCTAATCCGGTGGCAGGCGAGATACAAGTCTTGGACAAAGACATTGAAATGACCTGCAGGGGTTGGATGACAGTTATTCACATTCTACTGATTCCATCATTAAAACAAATATTCCTACTATTATATCTTTCACTGTGGGACGAAGTCGGCATCCCGGCATTCTACAGTGGAGACTCACATCGAGAGTGTATTTTTAGGAATGAGATGATGACAAGCATATTGCGTAAAAAGACATTATTCAAGACGAGCTATTAACGAAACTATCATAAAAGAAACTTGCAAGTTACGCAAGATGGAAATGTTCGACCTCAAGGTCAAATCCTCCCCCGAAATCGGCGTATGCTGCCTGAATGGCGGGGTAAAAACGGTCATACACGTAAAATTCCACTCGTGCTCAAAACATGAGTGAACGTGGGAGTTTTAGCCCATGAACGAAGAAGAAGAAGAAGAAGAAAGGTCAAATCCGGTGGCAGACGAGATGCAAGACAGTCTTCGACAAAGACATTGACACACGTACATTGACATTGATTTGGGGTGGATGACAGTTATTCACAATCTACTGATTCCACCATATTCCTCCAACACTCAAGGGAGTCTAGGGGCAGACGAGATGCAAGTCGGCGACAAAGACATAAACACGACTCGCAGGTGTGGATGAAAGTTTCTCACATTCTACTGATTCCACCATAAACAATATTCCTCCCACACTCTGATCATGCGCAGTTTGACGAAGTCGACGTCTTGGTGTCAGTATCAAAGTGGACCCCCCCCCCTTCCCCTTCAGTAAGATCACCAGCAGTATATGGTCGACGGACTCAGTTCCCGCTGCACACGAAGCTTTACGGTTGCCAGCGGGACCTTCACAAAAACTGCCGAGTTCATCTCCATGACCGGCCTGCCAGCGTGATCCCATGCGAACGAAAAAAGAAGAAGAAATGAACCCCAATTCCAAGCGACACACCACATTTCAGCTTAGTCGACCCATATGTACCCGAGATCTAAATAAACCTAAACAATCAGTCTGGACAACCAGACAGACAAACAGACAGAAAGACAGACAGGCTAAGTGAAACCAATACACCGTCAGAAATATGATAAAATCAGCTATTAATAATCTATGATACTGATACATGCCCAGCCTGGTGGTGGTGACCTTACGACGACTGATTTGTTCTACCGCTGATATAATGAAGTAACCGAGACAACCTTCGTTCTCAAAATTCTTTGTCACTTCCGGCTCGGGAGACATGCAGAAGTGATAGAAACCATAACGTGATGCCATTCACGTTTTGTGTGTCATAACGGTTGTTCAAACCTTGTTTGGCAGTTTGGCTTTTGACGTCGAAGAAGAGGGTAAAACAGAGACGTCTTGGTTGTTTTGATCGACAGCGTATCTCTTTCAAACGGAGGGTGTCTTAAAATTGGTGGTACATATTTAGACTTCATTAAAACAAAAATCACAAAAAGAGCGAAAGTCTTAAAACGGGGGCGGGTGTGAGTGCGTTTGTGTGTGTGTGTGTGTGTGGGGGGGGGGGGGGGGGGGTGGGAGGGTGGGGGTGAGGAAGGCTGTCTGCAAACGGCGAGGGTTTCCCAGTAGCTTCCTACCTCCTGCAGCATCAGGATGGAGTTGGGGCTAGAGGTCTTTATGTCCAACAAATCACCAGCCCGCCCCCAAGCCACAAAACGACCGCTCGTCCGGAAAATCGAGGCACTCGCGCGGGTTAACACTGCCCTCCGAAGGGTCTTGAGCCCAAATGAGACGGTCCTTCACAGGGCAAACCTTTTTTTCTTCCCTCCCCCCCCCCCCTTTGTTAGGGAGGATGGTGAAGGAGAGTACAGTGATACCCCCCCTTTGAAGACCGCCCGATTTAAGACTCTATCCTTTTTAAGACCATGATTTTTAAATTTTCTGTTCAAAACCTCTGTAAGTTTACCTCCATCTTAAGATTCCCTCCCTTTCCAGACCTGATTTTCTAGGATAGTTGGATTTTTCAAGGGGGTTCTACAGTACAAGAAGGTATGTGTGTGTGTGTGTGTGTGTGTGTGTGTGTGTGTGCGGGGGGAGGGGAGGGGGGACGGGCGGGGGTTGAGGGGAGGAGGGGGATTGGGAGGACTCTCTCTAGGGAGACGGGAATGTTTTTGACAATGTGCAGCTCAAGTGAGCGAAGCAGAAAGTCTTGAATCACTTGAACTTTACGCAGACCCTCTCTGTTTCTGTCTGTACGTCTGTCGTGCCTCTCTAGATGTGTCAGTCTGGCTCTGTCATCTTCCCTTCATTGCCCTTTTTGAAGAACTGTAGAGGCAGAGGACACTGAGGTTGAGGTTGAAGGAGACAGACAGAGAGGGGAGTGGTACCGGGGAAAGCTTCGTTGACAATGCTGGGCATTTAAAACTGAGGGGTACTAGTTTTACTTATGTATACAGGGAGAACGTGCAATGATTGGCCAGTGAAAGGTTTGACATGCAGGTGCTCCTTGCTTTATAAACAGAAAAGGGCATCGGCACCGCGCGCGTATGCGTGCATGTGCCAGTGTGTGTGTGTGTGTGTGTGTGTGTGTGTGAGGGGGGTGCCAGTGTGTGGGTGTGCATTCACGCGCGTGTGTGAGTGGCCGTTGCGTTTACATCTACAGACACACACACACACACACACACACACACACACACACACTTGCGGAAGTAAATCAATACCGTTCACAAAAAGACAACAGCTGGTGACCCATCGAGGCTTCAAAAGCATTCTCTTGCATAAGTGACCAATTAGGTCCTGTCTGATCATCAACCGACAACGGCACACACTCCAAGGGGTGTAGAGCTAACGAAGCCTGGTACAGTGGAACCCACCTTTTAAGCCCCCCCCTCCCCACAACTTTAGACTCTCTCTTTTTAAGACCTTGCTTTCTCAGTTTGTGTTGTTCAAAGCCTTTGTAAATGTATCCCCCATTTCAAGACTTCCTCCTTTTTAAGACCTGATTTTTATTTATTTATTGGTAAAGTCTTAAAACTGGGGTTGCACTGTAGAAGGCCTCCGCTCGGGGCGATGGGTGGAGGACCGTGTTGGGGGTATCTGGCGATACAGAAAATGAAAACGTTGACAACGTTCAAAAGAAAAACGTTAGTCGGCGAGCGAAGTGATGCGGAAGCCTTTTGCACGGGGTGACAAAGTGAACAAACGCCCAGGTAGCCATCTTTGATAGTGACCGAAGGGCAATCACTCTAATGACACAAACGACACGCTGGCAAGAGTTGTGGGTCTTTTTAAAAGAGCGGTGTCATCCGGGCCAATGGCTTCGTGAGTGGGAATTAAGGCATGTTGAGTCGGGCGACTTATGCAAGCTCGTGACAGGAGGCGCGTATGCAATCGTGTGTAAAAAAGCTGTTTACTTTTATTCGAGCCTGTATAAATGGGTAAAAATAGTGGCCCAAAATTAACTCTCCGTGTAAAAACAATCCGACGTGCATTTAGGTATGTCCACTTAACCTGAAAATAAGGTTTACAAAATGAATCGAATTTCAAAGCAAAAAGTATCGCTTTTTACCACGATTTGGATTGAATTTCAACACTCTGCAGACAAAAAGACGAGTGGTAAAGTTTGGTAAATTGCAAAAACAACAGCTTCCTTGAATCTTGGACACTAGTATGAAACACTCTTTAGCGCATGAAATATTGGACATCTTGAGCTCTACGACTTTCAATAAGGCTTGTGACGAAAGTAGCTTGGCTTTCTCACACTACCACGCACACACACACACACACATATATACGTACACACACACACACACACACACACACACACACACACACACACACACACACACACACACACACACACACACACACACACCGAAAAAAGACAATCATGTTATTAAGCGTCACGTAGCTTCAGACGTCACGCACTTCCACGTCGACCACCACCGTTTAGCCCGCTCGTGGCCAGACAGAACCCCACACTCAATCACACGACACCCGGAAGACGACACGGGTACAGGAAGGAAGCGAGCTGAATGCGCCATCATACGGGTGGACGCGCAGCTGCTTGATACCCGTTTAATTAGTTCTCCACTGATCACGAGCGACAGGCGATCTCACGCCTCAACTCCAACGGGTAATCGGGTGGAAGACGGCGATCCACCCGGCTCGGCAGGAAGCAGGGGTGGGCGACAGACAAGGTGTCATCAGTAATCTCGGCAGGTGTGAGGCTTGAGGCGACTGTTAGCGCCGTCGTCGCGGTTCTAGGTGTCAACGTTGACCAAGTGCTAGTTAAAGCGTGTGTCGGTGTCACGCACAACCAAAACTGCTCATCATGCCTCCAAAATCAGACAGACTGCCAACATTTCAAAACCCAGAATAATTTCAATAACAATAAATGTAAGTTAATGAAACGTTTTGGGCGGGGATGTAGCTCAGTCGGTAGCGCGCTGGATTTGTATCCAGTTGGCCGCTGTCAGCGTGAGTACGTCCCCACGTTCGCCGAGAGATTTATTTCTCAGAGTCAACTTTGTGTGCAGACTCTCCTCGGTGTCCGAACACCCCAACGTGTGTACACGCAAGCACAAGACCAAGTGCGCACGAAAAAGATCCTGTTATCCATGTCAGAGTTCGGTGGGTTATAGAAACACGAAAATACCCAGCATGCTTCCTCCGAAAGCGGCGTATGGCTGCCTAAATGGCGGGGTAAAAACGGTCATACACGTAAAAGCCGTGGGAGTTTCAGCCCATGAACGAACAAACAATGAAACGTTTCATTTTTGACAGAACAAGACATTCACAAGTACATCAACCCAATGGTGTGTATACAGGGTTTAACCTGGAAGAAAAATACGATGGGACATTTGTCCCCCTCAACCAAATTCTGATGGGACATTGTTTTTTTACGTGGGTCAATGTTTCGATCGCTATCGCTTGTGTTGACAGTTTCCACAGAGGTAAACGCGCAAGCACAGATCGGTCCCGCACAGTTAGTAGGATTGGTTGAATACTAATGAATTATATTTTAAAAGCCTATCACAGCGTGTTTCACAAACTCGTAAGTTGCTCAGCTTGGCGCCAATTTTTGCTTAGGTCTTTCCAAACTCTGTACTCCCGTGAAAAGTGTGCACGGGGGTGGCGCAGTGGTACGTAATCTCAGTGCGCCCTTTGACGCACTGAAGGGAATTCCAATGGGACATTTCAGGGCCGGACCCGGGGGGGGGGGGGGGGGGTTCCAGGGGTTCCGGAACCCCACCCCTGGAAAAAGCATGTACCTTGCTTTGAGTGGTTTTTTTTTTTACTAGCTTTAGCACCAAAACAATGCTGCTCTTAACCCACAAAACAAGGCCCAGAATGCACCAGATTGCACAGATTTTAACCGTTTTTCAAAAAAATTCCGGGGCAGCATGCCCCCGGACCCCCCTAGTTCGCGCGCCTGCTTTGCAGGCGCGCGCTTGTGGCTTCGCCACTTCGCTGATTTGCCCCCCCCCCAAAAAGAGGAACCCCCCCCTTACAACTCATTTGGTCCGGCCCTGCATTTTGAAATGTTATGCGCCAATGGCGCAAGGCGCACTAGTTAATGTAACCCTGTACAGTATAGCGGACAGACAGACAGATAATGTATGCGACAAATGCGAAAAAAAGAAGATTGGACAGAGTGTGCATTCGATGCCTACGGTAGTTCAGTTTGTTATTGATCAACATCTCTGTATACACGTGCAGCCTTTTGACACCTTCTCAATGCAGTGCAAAGCCTCTGATGCTGCCATTATTCAGGATGAGGTGTGGGCGTAACCTTCCAAGAGACAGCGCATGAGAGTGAATTAAATTTTCACGCTAAACAAATGCAAGCGCTTTCACAGTTAACAATTGCGTATGTATACAACACAGGTAACCCTACAGCAAGCCAGCTGCTGCTGATCTCACACCACAATGAGTTGAGTGTCAACTAACAGACAGTGCATCGACTATTCAACTTGACCAAGAGTTATCTTTAAAAAAAAAGAAAAGAAACAAGAAGAGCAAACGCTCGATCGAGTCACTTTCGCAGTTCTGAATATTATATGAGGCATCAGATGGACAGGAAGAAATTGCTATTCACAACACAATGAGTCACGTTCACATAAAATTTGAGCCCGGTCACTTTTATAGTTTCCGAGAAAAGCCCAACGTTAAGTTGTGTGTTGCCGAACAGAAAAGGCTAGTTATCTCCCTTGTTTTTCTGATAACGTTCGTAAAAGGCTACAGATGTAAATACTTTGATGTAAAGAATAATCCTACAAAGTTTCAATCACATCCGATGAACTTTGTCAAAGATATAAAATGTCTAATTTTTCCTTTGACGCTGACCTGTGACCTTGAAAAAGGTCAAAGGTCAACGAAACCATCGTTAAAGTGTAGAGGTCATTGGAGGTCACGACTAAACAAAATATGAGCCCGATCGCTTTGATAGTTTCCGAGAAAAGTCCAACGTTAAGGTGGTGTCTACGGACGGCCGGCCGGACGGCCGGCCAGACTAACACTGACCGATTACATAGAGTCACTTTTTCTCAAGTGACTCAAAAAGAGAATGTCACGCGAGACAAAAAGCTAGCCGGGCAGCAAGGCAAGTAATGTCACAAGCTACATGTGCTATTGTACCAATAAACTGCGTCAAACCAGCAAACCCGAGTTACACAGAAAACAGAATACAGAATATTGTACTGCCCAGAGAAAACAGGAAATGAGTCTACGTATTCCTTTTACCGCAAGATGTTCCATCATATCAAATAGCATAATTATACACAAGAGATGCCTTCGAGAACGTTAAGCTTAAATAGTCAGTCATACAGTCAGGCAACATCAAGGCCAACTCCAGGTGTCACTACTGGGCAACACAAAAAAGGTTCTGTCGCTGTTTTGACGCATTTTAGGTTGTACTCGCGTCGGGTACTCTTTATGCTTGGGTGTGAGTGTGCGTGTGCGTGTGTGTGTGTGTGTGTGTGTGTGTTTGCCGAGGACTGGGTGGCCGAGTGGTAACGCACTTGCGCTCGGAAGCGAGAGGTTGCGTGTTCAGGCCTGGGTCAGGCCGCAATTTTCTCCCCCCTTTCCTAACCTAGGTGGTGGGTTCAAGTGCTAGTCTTTCGGATGAGACGAAAAACCGAGGTCCCTTCGTGTACACTACATTGGGGTGTGCACGTTAAAGATCCCACGATTGACAAAAGAGTCTTTCCTGGCAAAATTGTATAGGCATAGATAAAAATGTCCACCAAATACCCGTGTGACTTGAAATAAAGTGTAAAAAAATTCCATCTCACACGGCATTAAGTCTCAGGGCTTGGAAACATGAATACACGCATGCAGGAAAAAAAAATGGGTAGCGCCGTATACTGTATGGCAGTTCGCTTTCCCCAGGGAGAAAGCAGCCCGAATTTCTGTGAGGTTACCCTCATGGACTATATAAAATCTTATCCTTATCTTATCCTTATCCTTTGTGTGCGCGCGTGTGTGCGCGTGTGTACGTGCGTGTGTGTGCGCGCGCGCGTGTGTGTGTGTGTGTGTGTGTGAGTGTGTGTGTGTGTGTATGAGTGTGTGTGTGAGTGTGTGTGTGTGTGTTTTTGTGTGTGTTTGTGTGTTTGTGTGTACGTGCGTGTGTGCGCGCGCGCGTGTGTGTGTGTGTGTGTGTGTGTGTGTGTGTGTGTTTTGTGTGTGTGTGAGTGTGTGCATTTGTTCATATTGAGGAGATTTAATGTTGTGTCCTTGGCCAGCCACAATGTATTTTCTCATTTTGAGATAATAAGTATCATTGCATTGCATTGCATTGCATTGCATTGCATTGTATTGTATTATATCGTATCGTATCGTATTGTATTGTATTGTATTGTATTGCATCGCAATGCATTGTATTGCTGTGACATTAGGTGTCTTGCAGCACGACAGGCTGTATCGTCTTGCGTGACGAACTTTGGTGGTGAGAACGCTAGTGTTCAGCGTCAATAGTTAATTGTCATTATGCGCTGTTTGTTTGTGGATAACAAATCTTCATGAATAATCAAAGCACAAAGGCGTTGAACGGTATTGAGAAGGTGTCAAACGGTTGAAGTCTTGTACAAAGACATGTATCAATAATGAAGACAAAATATTTACCACTTGTCTTCAACACTGCCCCCCCCCCCCTCACCCACTCACCTATTCCACTCCCACCCTCACCCTATTCCACTCCCACCCTCACCCTATTCCACTCCCACCCTCCTCACCCTATTCCACTCCCACCCTCACCCTATTCCACTCCCACCCTCACCCTATTCCACTCCCACCCTCACCCTATTCCACTCCCACCCTCACCCTATTCCACTCCCACCCTCACCCTATTCCACTCCCACCCTCACCCTATTCCACTCCCACCCTCACCCTATTCCACTCCCACCCTCACCTATTCCACTCCCACCCTCACCCCTCTTCACTGACGTTTTGCAGTGCGTCCTTTCTATCTCAGAGAAAAGCGGTTTTCTTGCTTCAAATCTGTAGCATGAACATAATATTCTTTTGAGAAGTTTTTGTCTATTTATAACTTTGTGGCTGTGTGTGCATGGTTTCACTGGGCAAGTTCATGTTAATGTAGACCTTGCAATAGCGTTGAAGGAAACATATTACGGCGTCTCTTCTTGTGAAACGTAATTGGCTTCAAGAGGTAAACAATGAAAGCCACCCTCAAATTCAGACACACAGATACACTCAGACACATTCAGACCAACACACACACAGACAGACAGATACACAGACAGACAGACAGACAGACAGACACACACACACACACACACACACACACACACACACACACACACACACACACACACACACATACGAGGCACAAGGACAACTTTTATGTGAGTCATTTCTGCTACAATGGAACAGAAAAATCCTTCGCACAACGCAATGGCCTACTTCAAATTGTCAACAATTGTTACGTTGAATTCCCCTCGGAGTAAGAGAGATCCGCAATGCACTTTACATGTTTAGGCTAGACTGGAAACTGACTTGGCTTTGAGAAGAAAAAAACCTTCGAAGCTTCCCGGAGCATCCCTTCTCAGCTTTCCTTTAGGGAATTCTGGATGGGTCGGGGAAAGGAGAAAAGCAGTGTACAAGTCTACTATACTTCTTTTATAAGGAAACAAAGGACTCCTCTCACACAATTGTTCAAAATCAAACAATTACAGTCCATATACAAATGATTGAAGCATCTTGTTTTTTGGCAAAAAGGTAACGTCCTTTTTACATTTAGTCACGTTTTGACTGGGTGTTTTAACATAGACGGGGGAATCGAGACGAGGGTGTAGTGTATGTGTGTGCGTGTGTGTGTGTGGAGAGCGATTCAGAAAAAAAATACCGGACTGATCTTGTTGAAACAATTTTTTTCATTTGTTTGATAAATATCTTTGATGACGTCATATCCGGCTTTTTGTGAAAGTTGTAGCCGCAATGTCACGCTCTCATTTTTCAACCAAACTGGTTGAAATGTAGGTCATTCAATCTTCGACGAAGTCCGAACTTTGGTATTGCATTTCAGCTCAGAAGCTTAACAATTAATTAATGAGTTAGCCGAGACTATCTGAATGTAGTCTCGCTGATGACTTTTTTTTTTAATTGATCTTTTAGTTTCATGCCTGCAGATTGACTAATATCGCTTCACCCGAGTTGTTGTTCTGTGCACGATCATGTTTTATGGCTACAGATCTAACTGTTAAGACTTTCGTGTGAAATAAGAGCACCCTTTCCCTTGGACAGTGCACATTCTGTGCAGAGTGATGTGTTTGTGTATCATGTGCTGAATCGATTTTGAAGATTTACATAGGTGACACTTCAATAATTAATTACCCCCCGCGGGTTAGGGGGAAGAATTTACCCGATGCTCCCCAGCATGTCGTAAGAGGCGACTAACGGATTCTGTTTCTCCTTTTACTCTTGTTAAGTGTTTCTTGTATAGAATATAGTCAATGTTTGTAAAGATTTTAGTCAAGCAGTATGTAAGAAATGTTAAGTCCTTTGTACTGGAAACGGTTGCATTCTCCCAGTAAGTTCATGTATTGTACTACGTTGCAAGCCCCTGGAGCAATTTTTTTATTAGTGCTTTTGTGAACAAGAAACAATTAACAATCCCATCTCCTCCCTCCCCCTTTCCCCGTCGCGATATAACCTTCGTGGTTGAAAACGACGTTAAACACCAAATAAAGTAAAGAATAGTTAGTTGAGCAACATGTTCCCACTCTGAAAAGGAAGCAGCCAGGCTGTAGAATGTCGGCCTGTGTTTCAGTTGAATGATTCTCTCAAAGACATAATTATTGTACACCGATTGACCGCCACATTCGACTTTGCTATTATTTTCTCAGTTTGTTGAAACAAGTGTGACAAAATTAGATAATTCTACCTGACAGACTTTATGATACAGACTTTTGAAAATGATGACATGCCAAAAACCATACTTAGCTGATATTTTGCCTTTTAATATTTTCAAAGTATTAGTGAAGTCGATTTTGGGGTCAATCGGTGTCATATATCTTTTACCCGCGTAAACGCCTGGACAGATATGTGTGTTTAATGGGTGAACATGATCGTTTGCAGGAAAAAGGACTGCACCTTTAACCCCGACTTTTCACTGGCACTCAATTCATCGTTTTACAATCAGTGATCAAACAAACAACACTGACAAACAGTAAACAGTCCCATGCTCCCTTTGTCATTTTTAAATTCTCGCAGAGCTTTTACAGTGGAACCCCCTTTTAAGTCACCCCCATTTAAAACTTCCTCCCTTGTAAGACCTTGGCAGTTTCTCTAATTTTCTCTTCATAACTTCTGCCAATTTACCCCCATTTTATCAAGGCCCCCCTCCCTTTTAAGACATGGCTTACTCAGATTTGTGGAGGTACCACTGTTTTCCTTTTTAACACCCCAGAGGATGACAGTCCATTGCCTGTAGAAGACACTGGCCCTTTGATTGCCACCCCATCGCAGAAAAGTGTGCTTTTACAGCGAATCATTGTTTGCCCTCTGACTTTGCAGTTTTACTTCCTCTGAGAGAGAGAGAGAGAGAGAGAGAGAGAGAGAGAGAGAGAGAGAGAGAGAGAGAGAGAGAGAGAGAGAGAGAGAGAGATAGGGGAGACAAGACAGAGACAGAGACACAGAGAGAGGGCTGGACAAGAGAAAAGAATTCGCCCCAGCAGTAGTCAGTATCGACCGAACGCCTGTGACATGAATGTCTCAGAGAAAAACTAAAACCGACAAATCTATTGAATATTTCAAGACCCTGCTTTTGTGTTTTATGCTTTAGCGTTCTCCTGCCCTCTTCTCCGGGACGGTTTATGGTTGATTTGGCGGAGGGATTTAACGTTCACTTTGAGTGACACGGCTCGTCCCAACCTCCTTGCTTTCCGTACGCGACGCACGAGCATTAACACAGGCACAGATTATAATCTGGGTCGTTTCGTCTGGACTTGAGTGCTGTTTTACAACTTTTGCTCTGTACCACCTCCCCCCCCCTCCCCTTCCGCCCCCACAGTCCTGTCCGTGTTCAGCGTGTGGTGCTCTTTGTATCAACCTGTCATCTATACATTGTTTTTTTCTTTCTTCTCTCTGTGTTTAGTAACAGGGATGGTTGAAAAAGACTTTTAATTCAAGTACAATATCTTGACTTGTTTAAAAATGTGATATCAAGACCCGAATTCAAGAACATAGTATATGCTTATACTAAACTTGCTTACACTGTCGCTTTTGTGTGCTGACTTGTGTCCGTCTTTATACCTCTCTGTCTCCCTGTCTCGATCGTTCTTTTCCTGTCGGTTTTTTTAGTCGCTCACTCAGTTTCATGGCTTCTTGTGTGTGGTTCTTGTGTGTGTTTTTGTGTGTGTAAAATCTTTGAATAGTAACGATACTTATCTTCTCCTTTATTTTCTGAGTGTGTGGGCTGCAACTCCCATGTATACGTTTCCGGAAGGGGGGTGGGGGGGAGAGAGAGAACGGAGGGGTACTTACTTGTCTAACTTTTATGTTTTTCGTTCGGAATTGGGCAAAAAGACGCAGCAGTCAATCGCCCACCCGGCCAAAACATCGTATCCGCGGACGGTCTGTAGGTTATCGGTCTCTTACTGTTTAATACTGGCGACAGTCTAACTGGCTATAGTCTCGAAGGCAAATTAATGTCTTACTCCGGTTTTCTGCACGGCTTTTCTTCAATTTGTGTTTTTATAGAAGACGACGCGACGTTTGTTTTATTCGTTCAGGTTCCTCTTTTAGCTCGTCCATGTATACAAGCGCTTTTCTTCTTCTATTTGTGCTTTATAGAAGACGACGCGACGTGAGTGGAATACGTTCCGAATTCGCTTTTATAGATTGTCCTTTTTTGTACATAAAAATCGTCGCGAGCGTTTTTATTTGGCCCTGTATATCCAGTGCTGACAACAAGAAGCTAGTGTGTTGTGTATTCGAACTAGGAAGATGTGGCCTTCTGGTTGGCAACTCTCTACGATTTTTATGTTCCACAAATCGTCGCAAGGATTTTACCTCCCAACCCCCAGTCTCTCTCTGTATTTGTCTCTGTCTCTCTGCATCTCAGTGGCTCGATTTCTCTCTTCTCTCTCTCTCTCTCTCTCTCTCTCTCTCTCTCTCTCTCTCTCGTTCGTTTGTTCGTTTAATTTGCTTATTTGTCAGTTTTTGTTACCTGTTTATCATTTATTAGACATTTGTATTAAAAGTAAGGACCGGTTGTAAGAAAAGGCGTAGCCTTAAACCTCTATCCTTGAAAAATAAAGTTCCATCATCATCATCATCATCATCTCTCTCTCTCTCTCTCTCTCTCTCTCTCTCTCTCTCTCTCTCTCTCTCTCTCTCTCTCTCTCTCTCTCTCTCTCTCTCTGTTCGTCAGTGAACTTCACAGTTGGATGCCTAAAAGGTCCCAGTGTTCCGATGTCAACAACACTATTTATACTCTAATGACCTTGACCTTGGAAATGCAGTGAGAGAGAAAGAGAGGCTGTGTCTGCCTGTCCGTCTGTTCCTCTCTCTCTCTCTCTCTCTCTCTCCAGGCTCTCTCTCTCCTTCTTTCTCTCTCTTTCTCTTTCTCTTTCTCTCTCTCTCTCTTTCTCTCTCTCTCTCTCTTTCTCTCTCTCTTTCTCTCTCTCTCTCTGTCTAGCCTCTCCCCTTCTATATCCCTCGCTCGCTCCCTCCCCCCCCCCAACTCAGTTTTGTGAGCACATCAATGAACCTCACAGAAAAAGTCTTCGATGAAAGGCCCGGCCAAGTGCTCCGATGTCCACGGCCCGATTTATAATCATCACTCATTACATCTTTTCGCGTTTTTCCGCGCCGGTGATCCAACCGTAGGTCCCCGCCAAGTCGTTACAAGCGATCAACATTCATTGACCCCGAAAGACAATTATTCCAGGGTCAAGGGTCGTCCGAGTAACACCTCTATCATTTGAGCCAATGATTAATGATGGCGGCCTAAATGGGCGCTCCGGCCCTCCGCCGTCATAAACGGGGAATTCAATTTATCCCTGCACGGATAGGCTAGGCTCTAAAGGACACCAGAGAGAGAGAGAGAGAGAGAGAGAGAGAGAGAGAGAGAGAGAGAGAGAGAGAGAGAGAGAGAGAGAGAGAGAGAGAGAGAGAGAGAGAGAGAGAGAGAGAGAGAGAGAGAAAGGGGGGGGGGGTAAAGTAAAGTATAATGGCCCTACTAACCTTCATCTGTGGAAAGTTTTACAAAAGGTGATTCAGCATGTGTGTCAGTGTGTGTGTGTGTGTGTGTGTGTGTGTGTGTGTGTGTGTGTGTGTGTGTGTGTGTGTGTGTGTGTGTGTGTGTGGGGATGTTTCAGACTTTAAAACAGGAAAGAAAAGAAAGTGAATATAAGATGGTACTATCAATCCGAAGAAAGTTGGATTTGGTTGCAATAATTAAAAAGAAACAAAAGAGAGGGAAGGAAAGTTAGGCCCTAAGTGACCGTTCTACAAATCGGCGGAAACATGGACTGACTTATTATTGGCTTTCCTTTTGAGATTCGAAAAGTGTCGAGGCAATGACAAGACAATGCAAACAAGGGGGAAGTTAAGCATAAAGCATGTGCAATAAATCTGAAGTTTAAAGATTCGAAAGTTTTCGTGTGTGCGTGCGTGCGTGCTTTTCTGTATATCTGGGTCATGTTCCCTTTTAAACATTTTACAAGCACACTTCAGTCAACCTAAGCCACCTTTCCAAGTTTCCCCATGCCCGGAAACCATGTCTTTCGTTTAATTTAATTCCCAATACTTTATTATCCCATTGCTGAAACATTTTCGGGTCGCTTCCTCCCAGTGGAAAACTTGCAACAACAAGAGTCACGCTACCAGGATTGTGTGTGTTTAGGTGTAATCAGACACCTTATTGCAGAATGATCAAGATCTTTTACGTGCCAATGTGGTGACACGGGGCTGGACATGGATATGCCGTCTCTGAGTCTGCACATAAAGACAAAGTTGACCCGTGTTTGTCCCGGCTTGGATTCGAACCCGTGACCCAAGGATCACAAGTCTAGTGCTGTACCAGCTGATCTACCGGGCCCCACAAGAGAAGATGTGTGCATAACAAGCCACCATACCACACTTCTTCCCATGCTTCGTGTTCTCCATCTGGTATCCTTATGGCTACCATTCTTCCCCCGTCGTCTTCTTCCTTCTTCTCTGTGAGCATGTATAACCTTCTCACGGCGTTGTCATCACTGTCCACTTAGAGTCAAGTCCACATATTGATGAATTATGGCCAACGTCCATGCATGCCAGTATTTGCTGCAGAACTGTACTCACCACCATCAGCTTCCGTCACGAACAGCCAATGACAAATCGCCACGTGTAAGCACGTGATGAGAACGGACAAGGCACCCCTAATAAGCTGCCGAACAATAACTCAGCCTGGCTTCGTCCGTTTGTCAGAATGTACGAGAAAAGTGTTCTCCGGAATGCTCTGGATCTGAGTGCTTTGGATTTGCCTCTTTCTGTGGGATTAGTCTAATTCTGTCTGAGTTTGTTTGTTTGTTGTGTTTATTTGATTGTTTGTTCTTTTATTCATTTGTTTTGTTGTGGCTGCTTGTTTGTTCATTGTAATTTGTTGTTGTTGTTGTTGTTGTTGTTGTTGTTGTTGTTGTTGATTTATGGAACAGAGCAGTTTACAATGAAAGCATTCAGCACGTTGATTTTGTCTTCCAACAAATTGAACACAAGATTTCTTTCAACTCTGCGAATCGTCTTAGTGGTTGGTGTTTTTTTTTTACCTTCCCAATACCACCCAGTCTGTCATCAGATTTTACGGTCTTCCAAAAATATCTACGCAAAGAAAAACATGTGACCAAACAAAATTCATGAATGTACCAATACCCCCCCCCCCCCTCCCCCAACCCTTCTGCTCTGGTTTTCCCTTTTGCCTGGCTGTCTGGAACTTAACCCCCCAATTTTTATCAGACCCCAGAGAGGACCATCATCCTCTTTGAAGCAGACTACTGGAACCGCAGATAGTGTCAATTAGTCGCTCCTGCCGTTTTGTGGAAAGAAGACAGAGTACCATGCGACTGCGTGAACAGGGTACGGACTAAGAAGTGGCACTTTGATTAAAGTATTTTATCCTTTTCGTGGGGCTTGAGAGTGAATGGTAATGCCGACGTAACGCCTCGGGACGAGAGGGGAGGGGAGAGGAGGGCAGGGGTTGTAGCTTAGAATTATGCTGCTGATGATGGTGATTTGGTATCGTTTTGGCCTTTTTGATGACTACCTTAGGAAAGGAAGGGATGAATGGCTTGATGAAGGAGGGATGAATGAATGAATGAAGGAGAGAAGGGAGGAATAAAGGGAGGAAGCAAAGAAGAAAGAAAGTGAGGTATAAAAAAAGAAAGAAAGAAAGAAGAAAAACAAAACCGAAAAAAAGACAGAAGAGATAAATAAAGAGCCTCATCGGTGACCTTGACCTTAGAAAGATCACCTTTTGACACAGAGTAGCTGTCATGATGACACCTCGATTAGTGCATCAAATTTGATCAACAAAGCTTTTCCAGTTCAAAGGTAATCACGACAAAAGGACGGCTTGTTGTACGGATTTCGACGATGGACATAAAAAAGTCGTCCTACCACTGCCGCAGTGAAAATTGAAAAGAAGGGAAGAAAACTTGAAATAGACAAACATTTACAGCACAATTACGGACTCCCCATCACTTGAATTCACTTTACAGATGCTGTTCGAACAACTGATGCCCGTGACCCTATCCCGCTTCCATATTGCTGCCTGGATTTACACGCTTGTGTGAACATAATTATTACTTATTGGCGAGTGTATTACTGATTTGCTCTGCTCCATTTCATGAACACTTTTCTTGACTTTGTGCTTAACTATTCAGAACAAACTCTTGTACAAAGCAATACACGAACTTTAGAAATAACTCTGTCGGGTTTGTGTGGGTTGTGAAAGAGTGAATACTCTTGGTTATAGTGAGGCAAGCTTTCAACACGTGCTCCTTGTCCACTCGTTTGAGACACACCCCTCGCTGGTGACTGGCCTCTAATGTCACGTTGGAATGTTTGACTCCATAAAAGCAAGAGTAATCACTCTTTCACATCCATACAAATCCGAGAGAGTTATTTCGAAAAACATCGTCTGTTGAAAGCTCGCGCTGATCTCATCCCGGTCATGCACTGAGCTGTATCAGATCATAGCTCGATCAGTGCTACCACCATCTGTTCGCAATTAAGCGAGTCTACAACCCCCATGGGACGTAAACAAAGGTTTTCTCTCTTCCTGGCAGCCGCACACGAAATGACCACTCGACAACGCATCATTCTACGGGCATAAATCAGCCAAACAATGACCGCTGCATGCACGGAACTTTCAGAGGAACAAACCACACATTGCAGGCATAGCTTATTCTCATCAACATGCAACGGACGAAATCCAACAACGCATCATTTCTCAAACAGAGTTACGAGACCAAAACACACACTGCATCCATAGCTTCATCTGGCCAACAGACCATAGAAACAACCCAACAACGCATCATTATACGACCATAAATCCAACAACGCCTCCACCACTGCATACGATAGACGGTTCGTCCAGGAGAACAACGCAAGCTCTGCAGGCATAGCTTCACCTCGACAACATGCAACAGAAACAACTCAACAACGCATCATTCTAAGAGCATTAATCAAACAAAGCCTTCACCACTACATCGTAGATAGCTAGTTCACGAGAACAACGAAAGCTCTGCGCGCATAACTTCATCTCGACAACATGCAACAGAAACAACTCAACAACGCAACATTCTTCAACCATAAGTCAAACAAAGACTGGACCGCTGCATACGCAGAGCTAGTCCACGAAAACAAAAAAGACACTGTATACACAGCTTCATATCGCCAACATATAATAGAAAAATCCAACCCAATCCATCAGTGCAAATAGCTAGTTCGAACACCTCTATGGCAGCAACGAGGAAGTACAAACTCAAATGAAGGGTTCAGGACTGCACTCATCGATGGTGTGAATTGAAGCCAGAATGACACAAAGCGACTCCACCTTGATGATTCCTCACCTCTCAGACATGCCGCCACGTGTAGTTACAGGGTAACGGTACAACCCGACACATCAGTGATTGATGACAGGAGACTCCTCGTCAATCACAGGAATGATGGGTGCTGATTTAATGAAGCCCCAATCTCTCTCTCTCTCTCTCTCTCTCTCTCTCTCTCTCTCTCTCTCTCTCTCTCTCTCTCTCTCTCTCTCTCTCTCTGTCCCACCCGTCATCCAACCTTCCCTACCCTGGGTCTTCTCTTCTACCCCCCCCCCCCACCCTTCCTTGCCTACCCTCCCTCAGAACCTACCTGTCCAATAACACCCCAACCCTTCTCCTCCACGCCAGCATCCAGGTATCCAACAACCTTCTGAACGTCCGTCACTGACAGATTTTACCGCGAGAAATGAGGATGGGGGCAGGGAGAGAGAAAGAAAGAAACGCGAGACAGACAGAAAGAGACCGAGATAGAGAGGGAGAGAGGGGGAAGAGGCAGAGAGACCGAGTGAGAGAGAGAGAGAGAGAGAGAGAGAGAGAGAGAGAGAGTGAGAGAGAGTGAGATAGAGAGAGGGAGATAGAGGGAGGGAGAGAGAGAGAGAGGGAGATAGATGGAGAGAGAGAGAGAGAGAGAGAGAGAGAGAGAGAGAGAGAGAGAGAGAGAGAGAGAGAGAGAGAGAGAGAGAGAAACAAATCTGAAGTGAGAAGTCTGAAGTCTGAATGTTTTAATGAGTAGGCCTTGGGCCCTTTTCATGGAGATGAGCACATCTCAAGCACCAGCATACAAATGCACATAGTAAACAAAAACAAGAGAGAGAGAGAGAGAGAGAGAGAGAGAGAGAGAGAGAGAGAGAGAGAGAGAGAGAGAGAGAGAGAGAGAGAGAGAGGGGGAGACAGAGAGACAGAGAAACAGAGACAGAGACAGAGGCTTGGGAAGGGGTTGGGGGTGCCTGGGTGTCTTACGCATGTCAGATTAATGTCAGTCACTCTCCCCTCTCACCGTGATTCGCACAGCTCGTTGTGTACAGCCGGGACCCTCAACAATCAGTCAGCCACCTAACCAAGGAGAATTAACTGACTTGACGAAGTTGACTGATGATGTTGCCTGCAATCATCGAGCCTTGTTCCCCACGTTAATGACTCTTCGTTAGGGTCGGGAGCGTGACCTTGAATGGGTTGAGCTTCGTTTTCACCGTTCGCTACAGTCATGTTGCACGTGTCTCTTGTGTTCGCGTTTTATGATGATGGAGCTAGGAGGTCGATCAGGTCGGTTGGTGCAGTCACAGGACCTTGTATTAAATCGCCGGTCGATCGAGGCATCTTACTCCTTTATCCTCCCTGTACAGTGCTAAAATGCTAAAGGAGTATGATACGTTGATCGACTGGCGATTTGATACGAGCTCATAATTATTGTGAAGGGTGCCGTTTTAGTTTCAGTTTTCCTTATCATTATTTTCTTAAAATGTGTGCTCCAGTAAATTCATTGAACAGACACTGCCGGGTTAAGTTTATCCCACTGCTCGTTTTATTTCAGCGACTAAAAATTCAACAATAGACGATGTTCGGAAATAACTTTTGCTTGGGAAGAAAAAGAGGGCAATCAAACCCTCGTGACATTGTACGCCAATCACTAGCAAGCTGCGTGTTGCTACGCGTTGTCAGCGAGCACGTGCAAGGCACGCAACTCAATAACGATTGGCCTTTTTTGTCACGTGGTTTTGTTAGCCCTCTTTTTTCCAAGGAAAGGTAACCCTTTGCTGCCCATCAAAACTTGACAGAGTTATTTCAGGAAATCGTCTATTACCTGGGCTCGCATGCATCATCGTATAAACAGTATGAAAACAGTTGATGATTGCTGAGAGTAGGTCACTTGGTAAAGTGAATGACTCAACTGAATGGACATGTTGCACCATTTTACCGAGCAAAATTCCACAGTCGACAAATCAGCCTTCATAATTCTCTGTTGTTGTGTCAGAAGAGGTCAATTGCAAGCATGAGTTGTTACGCCACGTCAGTGAAATATGAACTTGTTCCTTGCGACAGCGACAGACGCTCCGCGACTCTGGCTAAGGTGTGCAGACAGGCGGAAGGAGCTAAACTGACAGAAGACAAACTGCTAGTGATGGGTGTCGGCAATGGGGGGAGAGAGAGAGAGAGAGAGAGAGAGAGAGAGAGAGAGAGAGACACACACAGAGAGAGAGAGAGACAGACAGACAGACAGACAGACAGACAGACAGACAGACAGAGACACATAGGCAGACAGAGACAGAGAGACAGACGGACGGAGGCAAAGAGACAGAGCAGCACACACAAAACCAACGGCCACACACACAACTTTCAAGACGAAATCGAAACCTCTTAGCCAAAGCGAAACCCAAGGGCACATGAGAGACAAAACCAACGCAGACAGACAAACGCAGACGACAGAGATGGGAAGATAGAAAGTCCAAGCACACCTCATTGTCCCATCCATCACCCCACACGGTTTGCTGAGCGAAGAACAGTCGGTCACAACGCATGCGGACCCGACAGCTATCTGTTGCTTGCACGGGAAAGATAACTTACAGCGCTTTTCAGGTTTTAATTTGACGTTTACAAACAAGTTGGTACTAAACAGCGATTTTACGCGGGACATTTGAATGAACCAACACAAACAATACCCAATAACAAAGAAAATATGATAGACAAACGAACACAGTTTTGAAACATTCGGCGAACATCAGTGTTTTGGCAAACAGTGTTGAAATAACTGAACTATGAAGGCCACACCAAAGCTGTAGTGACTATGTCAGGCTCTAGTTGCCTGCGCGTTTACATGTATATATATATATACTAGAGGAATACCCGGCTTCGCCGGGGTGAATCGCGAGACAGAGACAGACAGCGTGGCGGTTCATCACAATCACCTTTGCAGGCGAAGTCCTGTCAAACGGGATTGAGAATTTTAGAGCTTATTTCTTAGCCCTATATTATCTGTTGTGGCTTCTCAAATGCCAGAACATACAGACAGACAAAAGCCGCTAGACCCCATCACAAACAGAACTCTACAATCCACAGGTTTTTGCCCACACACACACACACAAACACACACACACAGAGAAGCCGTATATATATATATATGTGTATCTATATCTATAAATATATAGAGATAGGTGAGAGTGTATTTTTCGCGTGGCTATAAATTGATTCGACCTTTTCACTTTGACAGTAAGAACAACTTACGGGTGCAAGGAAAGCGTTCTGGACAGCGCAGTGACATTCTAAAAATAGTAACTCAGAAACGGGAATTTGGGGTGAACGGCGCGAGACAGATCAGAGACAGACAGCGTGGCGGTTCACCACAATCACCTTTGAAGGCGAAGTCCTGTCAAACGGGATTGAGAATTTTAGAGCTTATTTCTTAGCCCTATATTATCTGCTGTGGCTTCTCAAATGCCAGAACATACAGACAGACAAAAGCCGCTAGACCACATCACAAACAGAACTCTACAATACACAGGTTTTTGCCCCCACACACACACACAAACACACACACACACACAGAGAAGCCGTATATATATATGCATATCTGTATCTATAAATATATAGAGATAGGTGAGAGTGTATTTTTCGCGTGGCTATAAATTGATTCGACCTTTTCACTTTGACAGTAAGAACAACTTACGGGTGCAAGGGAAGCGTTGTGGACAGCGCAGTGGACAGCGCAGTGACATTCTAAAAATAGTAACTTACAAACGGGAAAGCCACACGAAGGAAGGGAGATAAACGCCAAACACTGGAGAAGATAAGGAAGAGTTACTTATAATGGTGAAATGAACACAAAAACCAAAATCAGTTCAGCGCTGCGCGCTGAGAGCACGTGTTGAAATATCTCATCGATGATATTGTGTCCGGGGTGTAGCTGAATACGGTGTCCAAATTTGAAAAAGATCCACCGAGAACTTTGGCGTTGTGATGTGGTGTAGCGGCTTTGGTGTGTCGGTATGGGGGCCCGGGTAGCTGAGGTGGAACCAAAATCGGTTCAGCGCTGCGCGCTGAGAGCACGTGTTGAAATATCGACCAGGTTGTGTCCTGTACCGGGTCTACCTGAATATGCCCACCAAATTTGAAGCAGATCCATCGAGAACTTTGGCCGTGCATCGCGAACTCACACACAGACAGACACACACACAGACACACAGACAGACACAAGTCGTATATATATATAGATAGACGCTCGTTGCTCGTCGGACTTCATGAAATATAAAGCGCTGTAACTTTGTGTAAGTTATCTTTCCCAACAAAAGCAGTAACTATGCTAAGACGTCATGAGATGTAACGCACTGTAAGTTATCTTTCCCGTTGCTGCAGGATTTACTCGAAAATCCCGTGACAACGCGGGGTCAGTCGCATGCCCAGGCCGTTCCGCTGTGCAAGGATTTATTAGTGGCACGTGTTTCCCCGAGCGCGTGGATTTATTAGCATGTGCGCTCATTAATAATAGGCTGAGGGTCAGATCTCACTGCGGACTGCAGAATATTTACGGAGCGTGCGTCTCGACAGCGGTTTTGTTGTAGTGGGCTACTCTTAGTGTGTACGCGTTGACCTGTTGAGTACTAGATTTACTAGCGTCCCGTGTGTGATGTGGTATTCATTGTTGATTACAAAAGGGCTTACGTGGTATCATGGTTATGGTCTATTATAACATTGTGTGTGTTACAATAGTCGACGAGTATTGACAATCAAAAGTGAAGGAAAAAACGATTATTGTGTAAACCCTTTTGGTATGGAACATTATTTGTAAAATCATTGTTACTTGATTTCACTGAAACCTACCCAACAGTTTTTACATTATGGGTGTGTTTGATTGTGCGCTTGTGTGTCAGTGTGTGTGTGTGTGTGTGTGGTGTGTGTGTGTGTGTGTGTGTATGTGTGTGTGTGGGCGCGCGCGAGCGCGAGCGCGTGAGAATGTGTCTTTCTGTTTATCCCGTCTGGATGGCTGGTCATAATTAAAGATGCGCTATTTTGCTGGTCTTATCTTTAGATAAATTCCGAATCAATCTGATAGTGTGATTTCCAAAGTCAATATGATATTATCTTGCAGCCCAAGAGAAGACACCGCCCCTTCCCCCCACCTTGTTCTGTTTTCATTCCTTCAATCAATGTCTTAGGGGTGGGAGGTTGGGGGTGTGGGTGCGGTTGGAGGGTTTGGTGGGGTTTTGAGACCGGGAAGGCCTAAAGCAGGAATGACCCTGGGTGCATTGTGATTACAGTGTGTGTACGCCTGGAGGTGCGCGACTGAGACAACGTCAGCAACCATATTACGCACTCGGTAATTGGAAAACTTTATATTGCTTTTACAGAAAGATGGAAACCTTAAAGCCTGGAGGGGTCACCGTCAAATAGGTTCGTGCCCTTGTTGCTTACCGTACTGGTTGGAGTGTATGGTACTGCATCAAGTCTCACACTTAACTTTTTCCAAACTTGTATGAACATATGTAAAGTCTCATCATCAAGTGGGCAACATGTCGAACAACACCCGGGGATCGAGCTACGGAGGTTTCCTGGGTTCTGGAAACCTGGCCTCTTACCCGGCAAGTGTACTTTTTACATTTTGACTAAATGTTTCAACATAGAGGGGGAATCGAGACGAGGGTCGTGGTGTATGTGTGTCCGTGTGTGTGTGTCTGTGTGTGTTTGTGTGTCTGTCTGTGCGCGGCGTGTGTGTGTGTAGAGCGATTCAGAGTAAACTACTGGACCGATCATTATGATATTTTACATGAGAGTTCCTGGTTATATTCCCAAACTTTTTTTCTCCATTTTTTGGATAAATGTCTTTGATGACGTCATATCCGGCTTTTTGTAAAAGTTGAGGCGGCACTTGTGTCACACCCTCATTTTTCAATAAAATTGATTGAAATTTAGGCCAAGCAATCTTCGACGAAGGCCGGACTTTGGTATTGCATTTCAGCTTGGAGGGTTAAATGTTAATTAATGACTTTGGTCATTAAAAATCTGAAAATTGTAATTAAAATTAATATTTTATAAAATGATCCAAAATTACGTTCATCTTATTCTTCATCATTTCCTGATTCCATAATTTATAAATATGTTATATTCGGATTAAAAACAAGCTCTGAAAATTAAAAAAAGTATAAACATTATGATTAATATTAAAATAAAATGTCCGAAATCGATTTAAAAACAATTTCGTCTTATTCCTTGTCGGTTCCTGATTCCAAAAACATATAGATATGATATGTTTGGATTAAAAACACGCTCAGAAAGTTAAAACGAAGAGAGGTACAGAAAAGCATGCTATGCAGCACAGCGCAACCACTACCGCGCTAAACAGACTCGTTAATTTCACTGCCTTTTGCACGAGCGGCGGACTACGGTCATTGTTAAAAAATGCAGTGCGTTCAGTTTCATTCTGTGAGTTCCACAGCTTGACTAAATGTAGTAATTTCGCCTTACGCGACTTGTTTTCTCTCTCTCAAGGAGAGACCCAAAATACCCCTTTCAAATGCTAAACAGTGTCTGGGGGCTAAGCACCCTCCAGCCTTATGCCTGACCAGCCCCTGTACCCCTGCCTCAGTATAAAAGCCCTTCGCTTTCCCACACTTTTTTTAAAAAGCGGACAAACACTCAAGTTCTTAAATGGCAAAAAACCGTAGGACTTTTAATTAATATCAATTTTACCACTACACTTCTAGAAAATCAACAGAGCTGGTCCCTAATCAAGTCCGCGGGACAGGAAGAAACCATCATCCACACTTCTAGATCTAGTCCTGACACAATCGTTGACCTTCCAGTCTCCCAGTTAACCACTCCAAAATGTAATGAACGGATGTACAGTCTCATCATCACACGACTACTCTCTTCAACCCTATATTTTGCTAACACAAGAACACAGACAGGCTATGAGCAAACTACGTATAAGTGCCCATGACTTAGAAATCGAAAAGGGCAGATACACTGGAACACCAAGGGAGGAAAGACTATGCAGAAACTGTGGAGTGGTGGAGGATGAACTTCACTTCCTTGATTCGTGTACAATGTATGCTCATCTCAGGCAACAGTTATTACCGAATACTTCCACCGGCAGTGATGAAATAAGAGTCAGTTCTTTGTTTACTGACAGCGACATCCAAAGGCAATTGGCAAAATATGTGTACGATTGTTTTCAACTACGCAGATGCAATGAGTCTTCCGACTGTCCTCAATAACTTATGCTCATCTTCGGGTCCTCTTTGTTCACCCTGTTCCACTTGGTTTTGTATTACATGTATGTTATGTTATATTGCTTTTTTTCCCCCTGTACTTATGTATCTTGAATGTGTCAATAGGCTCTGTGCTTTAATGACAATAAATTCTGATTCTGATTCTGATTCTTCATCATCAGCAAACCGCCACAGCGAACACGACCATTGTTGACCTGACCATCTGACTCTCGGCATCACGCGCTGTCAGAACTCGCACAACACCGTGTTACCATCAATCAATCAATATGAAGCTTATATAGCGCGTATTCCGTGGGTACAGTTCTAAGCGCAGTCGTAATCTGCTGTGGCTGGTAAACATACAGACATACGTGACACGACAGCTACTGTAACATAGACATGCGCGTGGCAAGTTGAATGGGCAGCATTACTGAGCTTCACTATCAGACACCCATGAACAATGGAACCCACCTTTAAAGACACCCCCCCCCTAATACTGAGCTCCCTGTATTATAAGACACTCGTGCAAAGTAGAATCAACCCTATATAGCCCCATATACCACGAACAAAATTTAAAACAAGTCGCGTAAGGCGAAATTACTACATTTAGTCAAGCTGTGGAACTCACAGAATGAAAATGAACGCACTGCATTTTTTAACAATGACCGTAGTCCGCTGCTTGTGCAAAACGGAGTGAAACTGACGAGCCTGTTCAGCGCGGTAGTGGTTTCGCTGTCTGCACGCTTTTCTGTACCTCTCTTCGTTTGAACTTTCTGAGCGTGTTTTTATTCCAAACATATCATATATATGTTTTTGGAATCAGAAACCAACAAGGAATAAGATGAAATTGTTTTTAAATCGATTTTAGAAATTTGATTTTGATAATAATTTTTATATTTTTAATTTTCGGAGCTTGTTTTTAATCCGAATATAACATATTTATATGTTTTTGGAATCAGAAAATGATGAAAAATAAGATGAACGTAAATTTGGATCGTTTTATTTAAAAACAATTTTAATTACAATTTTCAGATTTTTAATGACCAAAGTCATAAATTAATTTTTAAGCCACCAAGCTGAAATGCAATACCGAAGTCCGGCCTTCGTCGAAGATTGCTTGGCCAAAATGTCAATCAATTTGATTGAAAAATGAGGGTGTGACACAAGTGCCGCCTCAACTTTTACAAAAAGCCGGATATGACGTTATCAAAGACATTTATCGAAAAAAAGAAAAATAAGTCAGGGGATATCATACCCAGGAACTCTCATGTAAAATTTCATAAAGATCAGTCCAGTAGTTTACTCTGAATCGCTCTACACACACACACACACACACACACACACACACACACACACACACACACACACACACCACGACCCTCGTCTCGATTCCCCCTCTATGTTCAAACATTTAGTCGAAACTTGACTAAATGTAAAAAACCACTGAGAAAAAAAAGTGAGGGGGTCTTGAAGTAAGTAAGTAAAGGGACATTAACAGAATTTATCCCCCCAAAAAGCAAGGTTTTCAAATGTTCGGGTCGAGGGTTCGGGTGGGTGGGGTTCGGGGGCAAGGAGGTGTGTGTGTGTGTGTGTGTGTGTGTGTGTAAGGGGAAGTAAGTGTCGAAGGGTGGTGCATGGGTGGTGTGAGGTTTTACTCCATAGTCAAATTCTAGCAGCGTATCGGTGGATCATCTTTGGTACAGCTCAGCATCAATGGAGTCTCACCTGTTTGCTCTATCACCGCCACACACCTAACTGGCCCGGTCACAGTGGGATTGATTATACCGCTACTTGATGCTAATCAACGGTGGCCGCCCCGTCGGCTTCGGTGGCTCTGCGGTATGCGGTTACGTCCCTTGGGCGAGAGGTTTGCACCCAAACTGAGCCGGTGACACGCATGCGCAACGAATGGGTTGGATGCGGCCAACCTTAGGGCGAGGTCGATCTCTCCGTCAGCCTCGGTGGCTTTGTGCTGGCGACGGATGAGTTGTATATCAACACTCCCCATTTAAGACCTCCAAAAATCGGATAAAATCAAGATGTTAATTTACAGATGTGTTTTTTATTAAAAAAAAAGTCTGGAATACTTGGGTCTTACAAAGAGAATGCTTGGGGTTCTAAAAGTTTGGTTCCACCAGAGCCACAGAGGTGTTAATGATTGAGCATTGTGGACACTGTGGGCATTGGAAACTAATCTTCAGTAATTGATGGTACTACATGTAATTAAATAACCTTCTTCGGGTTCTGCCTTGCCTTTAGCGAGTACGGTCCGCGAAGCACTGACTGACCAAACGTCTGAAGGTTTGGAGGACTTACAGTAGCTCTCTTTCGTTATTACTCTCTTGTCTCATGTGCCCGTCTCCCTGTATGTCTGTCGGTGTGTCTTAAGCCGTCTGCTTCTGTATCTGTTTTTCAGGGCTTATATCATTCACGAGATAATTTGACAGCTGAATGCCAACCCTTTGATTAGGAAAATGCATTATATATATCTATTTTGTTTTTCTGTTCTTTCTTTCTTTTTTTGGTGTTTAACGTCGTTTTCAACCACGAAGGTTCTATCGCGACGGGGAAAGGGGGGGAGACGGGATAGAGCCACTTGTCAATTGCTTCTTGTTCACAAAAGCACTAATCAAAAATTTGCTCCAGGGGCTTGCAACGTAGTACAATGTATTATCTTAATGGGAAAATGCAAGTTTCCATAACAAAGGACTTAACATTTCTTACATACTGCTTGACTAAAATCTTTACAAAAATTGACTATATTCTATACAAGAAACACTTAACAAGAGTAAAAAGAGAAACAGAATCCGTTAGTCGCCTCTTACGACATGCTGGGGAGCATCGGGTAAATTCTTCCCCCTAACCCGCGGGGGGTAGACGGACGGATGGACGGACAGACACGCATACATGCACGCACGCATCCACCCCCCCCCACACACACACACCACCCAGAGTTTGCTACACTGTTAGCACAGTTATCTAAAAGTGGCCAAGTACACTTGTCAACATTGTCATCAAAAGCAAGTCAAACATCAACACCTCACTCACAACCTTCATGTACCACAAATTACCTTCAACGTTAACACAATTTAGGCCAACGGCCATCAAAACAAGCGAACTTCTTACCGAAACATTTCCAACAAAGTATATTTATAGTTGCTGTCCGGCGAACGGCACCCTTAAAATCTTAATCCACGTGTACATTCATCTTCCCCAACAGTGATCTACTGTACAACCAGCACAACAATAAAAACTTCCTACCGAGGAATCACAAACAAAGTGGTAATTCTCTGCCAAACACCACCCTTTCCGCCTTTATCACCTAGCAAAATCACCGTCTACAGCAACGCGGACAATAAAAGCAAGCCAATTCCCAACACAAGAACCATCAACAAAGTAGTAATTCTCAGAAACACACAAGCCTTACAGCATTTATCAACTAGTAAATCACCATCAATGCCAACACTACATAGTCAGTACCATCCTTACCCAAGAATGACCAACAAAGTAATTCTCAGAAGAAAATTCCGCCACTACGTCAGCCTTCGTCTCCCAAAATCGACATCGACGGCATCGACAATAAAAGGAAGCCAATTCTCAAGGCAAGAAACACCAACAAAGTACGCGTATATACATGCAGTGATTCTCCGGACAAAAACCAAGTCTCCATCAGATCGCCTGTATCGACCTGAACTCTGTGATGACATTAATGTCCTTCGTCTAGAGGGATCATCGCATCATCTCGGAGACCATAGTTATTGAATCACCTAGCGTGAGAAGAAGCGACCTCCAAGAACGAGTCTACATCTGATAAGCATGACAAGCCGAGAAGTACTTTGTTGTTTTGCTGTCGCCGTTTTGGGGGTTAGTGATTAAAAAGAAGACTTTGAGTTACGGTGCATTTTTATGTTCTTCGCTGTACGAGCTTCAGTGTCCTGCGTGATGGTACGATACCGGAGATTGTATTACTCCTGTGAGAATGATTAAAAAAAAAAAATTGGATGTACTGTACTGAATGCATGCCTTTGCATTTTTGAAGACTCCGAAAATGTTGTTTATAGTCGCATTATAAATAGTGTCCTCTCTGAACATGTATACAGAAACAAGATACGTGCAAGCGCACTCATTGGCTCACTGCGGGTATACACATGCAAATCACATCATTAGTGTTGCATCATTCGCGGAGGTGCGTGCACATTGCCTTGGCGGTATGACAGATATTGAAGAATAAAGTTATAGAAGGCTTCTTCACGCACTTACATCTGTAGTGACTTTTTCCTGCCTGGCAGTCTCTCAATCTCTCAATCTCTCAATCTCTCTCTCTCTCTCTCTCTCTCTCTCTCTCTCTCTCTCTCTCTCTCTCTCTCTCTCTCTCTTCCTCTCTAAGTATGTGGAAATGAGAAACAGATAGACTGCAAATATTTTAAAAAAAAGAAAGAAAAAAAGAAAGGTTAGTGTTTGGAACGTTTTATGACACAAACAAAACAAAGCATTCACAAGAATGGCCCATGTACTGAGTGGACGGATGAAAATAGGACCATCGAAAGAACAATACCGTACCTCAGAAAGATCTTGGCTACCTAATATCAAGGTGGCGAGAGTCCTAACCCTAACACACTACTAACATTTATACTTTTTTGATTCTCAACTTAGCAAGTGATCATGCTTAGCATACTCATTTGTTCTTGTATTCACGTTATGGTAAAATCATTGTAATAATATAGCACTGCGAGTGATAAATATAAAAAAAATCCAAGAAATGTAGGTTGTTGGAACGTTTGTTATTGGTTTTTTTATTCTGAATTTTGGAACGTTGGCAGTCTCTTTGTTTTTGGATTTACTGCGAGTGATAATTTTTGACATAATTCATTAAATGTTGTTCTCGTATCCACGTTATGGTGAAACCATTGCAATAATTATATATTATAGCACAGTCTCCTGAAGTACTGAGTACAGGAGTACTCGAAAATATTCAATACCTCCAGTGTCCTTGACTGAATAAACACAATGACCCAAGCCTAAAAAGATTGACTGTACTTTGGGAGAGAGACCGAGGGAAAGGGATGAGGCAAGTTTCCCGACATTCTCCGTTCCGGAAATGGATGTCCCCAGCGAGCGGGGAGGTCAGAGTCTGTCCACCAGGGGGCAGCCCGATTCGCGTTGACACTACTCATTATCCTGACGCATGGGCCTCGGAAACGTCATCAGCCTTTATCTGTCTCGGCGACCGGGCACGTGCATGTGTTAATGCACTAGTGTGTGCTCAGTCACACTGTGTGAAAGGGGCCCCTGAATGTGGATGGTGATGAGGACTGCACTCTCTCAGAGTGGTGGGTTAGCTGTCCCCTCGTTTCTTAGACACGAGAATTGGCGAGTGAAGCGAGGAAGTAGCGTGTCTTGGGCAATTCTTGCCGCGAGAAACGCTAGGATTTGGCGAGAGTAGGTGAACATGCCCCGGCTTCGAGGTGCTCGCTACGCGAGAAAAAAATGGCCGCCGCACTGCTGCCAATCCGATTGGCTGTTCGTGGCTGTTTACCGAATAGTGTAAAAGACCTTTTCGGTAACAAATGGTACTGTTTAAGTCATTCGTAGCTAGCCATCCAACCGTTTCATATGTACTCTCGCTGTCTTGTTTATCGAGAGACTAGCCGCAAACCTATCTCGCGTGAAAGTGTTGAATCAGGTGAAAGATGTATGTATAAACTATGGTGTCTTTTTTGGTTTGTTTTGAGGATGAAAAATACTGTCAGAAGTAAATATATATTCAAACTTTAGAGAGCCGACAGTATTTTCTTTATGTTTTTTCTGATATACTGAACCCTTAAATGTATAGTCCTTGGATCCGTGTAAACGATTCGGTTTACCATCTAAACTCTGGACATGCTTTTACATGAAATAAGACCATCCCTCCGCGTATACACTCACCAAGAATTCACGAACGTGAGTTCTGTCTATGCAGAGTGGGAATTTTTGAATTTTATTTATGACAAGTGTCAACCTGCGAAAATAATTCACCCCCCTCCCCCCATACAAAAAAACAAAAACCACACACAGACACAAAACCCACAAAAAAACAACCTTGCCACTCAGCGTAGCGGAAGCAGTAAGAATGTTGATTTTCGGTATACAGGGTTTAGCCTGGAAGAAAAAGACAATGGGACATTTGTCCCCCTCAACCAAATTCTAATGGGACATCGCTTTTTTACGTGGGTCTGTGTTTCGATCGATATCGCTTGTGTTGACAGTTTCCACAGAGGTAAACGCGCAAGCACATTGCAGATCGGTCCCGTACAGATAGTTGGTAGGATTGGTTGAATACTAATGAATTACATTTTAAAAGCCAATCACAGCGCGTTTCACAAACTCGCAAGTTGCTCGGTTTGGCGCCCGTTTTTGCTTAGGTCTTTCCGAACACTGTACTCCCGTGAAAAGGGGTGCATGGGGTGGCGCAGTGGTACGTAATCTCAGTGCGCCCTTTGACGCACTGAATTAAATTCCATTGGGACATTTTGAGATGCTATGCGCCAATGGCGCAAGGCGCACTGGTAAATGAAACCCTGCTGTATATGTCCAAGTGGAGGTATGTTCTTATCACCTGAACAAACCTGGCCAGATCTGAGATTGAAAACCGAACTGTATTGACTGTAAAGACCGTGCCTTTAACCTGTTCCCATGGCCAAGATAGATTACCGAACCAGATCCAGATCCGCGATAGATAGATACCTGAAATCAGCATCACACCTTCCAATAGTGTGTGCAGGAGCGGAAGATCCATGTGCAAGATAGGGTATATCGTGCATGTACATAATTATCATGCTTCTGCGCTTTCTTGGGGCGGTGCTAACCACTTATATAATACTCGCTCAGGGGCGCTAAACCTGTAAACGCGCACAACTCAAACCCGAGCGAGCGAAAGAAATGGGAGGTGACTTACTGAGGGAGAGAGAGAGAAAGAAATTGAGAGAAAGAGAGAGAGACAAATAAAGAGAAAGAAAGAGAGAGAGAGAGAGAAAGAGAGAGAGACACATAGAGAGAAAGAAAGAGAGAGATAGAGAGAAAGAGAGAGATAGAGAGAAAGAGAGAGAGAGAAAGAGAAGAGAGAGAGAGAGAGAGAGAGAGAGAGAGAGAGAGAGAGAGAGAGAGAGAGAGAGAGAGAGAGAGAGAGAGAGAGAGAGAGCGATGAGGGGAGGGGGGATGCGGAAAGGCACACAGTCAGTGCTGGCTGGACGAAAAATGTGCAAAATACACCAGTCAGTCACTCTTTTCAAACCACTTGATGAGATCGCTATCTGTTCTTTTTTTTTTTTAAAGCGTCAAAGTTTCTCAACAACAACACGATAATTTTCACTCTCTCTCTATCTCTCTCTCTCTCTCTCTGTCTCTCTCTCTCTCACTCTCTCTCTAATGCGCTCGCGAATGTGTGTGTGTGTGTGTGTGCGTGCGTGCGTGCGTGCGCGCGTTCGTGTGTGTGTGTGTGTCTGTGTGTGTGTGCGTGCGTGTGAGTATGTGTGTGTGTTCGTGTGTGTGTTTGTTTGTGTGTGTGTGTGTGTGTGTGTGTGTGTGTGTGTGTGTGTGTGTGTGTGTGTGTGTGTGTTGATCTGTCTGTCTGTCTCTCTATTTTGTTGTTGATGGTTGCGTGAGGCATTCATGGCGTTACAACCTCAATTACATCTTACAATTATTGTGTAAAACGTGTTCCCATTTTTGAGGCCTCAAAACATGTTACTTTCAAATGCTGGCCGGGTTGTTTTCCTCTGTCCCGTATAACCCGCCTCGTGCATCTTGTGCTGTCATTAGTGAGTCAACACAACAAGGGATTGTCGATACAGACTCAGTAGGGCTTCGTGTATGGATGACAAATACATTAAGTGAAGAATGCATCTGTTTGACCATCCTGAACTCAGGTCAAATTTTTAAAAATATATTTAGAGCTTTTCGTAATGTGTTATTGATATAAGCAGATTCGCGATCGTCAATAATGATTTTTCATGGTGTTGTGTAATTTTTAAATTACAAAGGAATTGATAAATTATGTAAGACAGTTTCAAGCGAGCTATCTTTCGCGGGTGTATTTACTGTGCAAACAACTCAAAATATGGCAACAGTGTCTCGTGATAATCAACTTTGGCTACGAAGCAGACGATACTTTTTTCCGTAACCAGTTGGGAGTGATGCAACAATATCACGGGCTCCTTCCCACAGCAGTCTCAAAATTTCGACTTGTTTTAACAAGTTAGAACGATGTCTTTATCATAACTGTGAAGAACAGAACGGAGATCACTGTCGAAGTCGGCCAATGTGCAATCACTTTTGTCTCAGTTGGGAGATAACTCTGTATTCTTGTTTTGATAGATTCCGCGCAGTAATTATGCACCCTGTCAGAGAGACCATGAGCGATAGCGTGGACCGATGATTATCAGAATGCTGTTTGACCTGCATATTTCTAAACTCAGTCTGGTTCAGTGGCCCTGTGTTTGGATGTTTGGATGTCTGTGATCAGAAACAGATAGTGGAGGCGGACTTGGCTATTAAAAAGGACGATAATTATGAAGACTTAATCAACACTAGCAAACTAGCGGATAAAACAAGTATAAAATATCTTAGTTATATATCGGGAAACATTTGTTTTCCAACACATGTACATATTCAAATGTTTGTAGATTGTGAGATATGTAGACAAAAATGTTTGTTAAAACTGCAAACATCGCAAACCTTATCGTGCGATTTTAAAAAAAAATGGGCGCGCGCCTTCCTGCAGACTGAAAGTGGGGGTAGACAGAGGTGGGGTGAGGGGGGGGGGGTGCGAAATGAAACAGAAGAACATGTCAGGGACTAAATGAGTACACACACAAAAAGGGGGGACCATTTTGGTTCACATACCCGAACGTCCCGGGGGACCTTTGGGTTATTCCAGAACGTCTCCCAGGGGACATTTTGGAAGAGGAATGGAACGGGAAGTTACACCGGAACACACCTACACTGAAGGGGTTGGGGTGATGTGGGCAGGGGGAGGTAGCCTGCGTTTGGTCACAACTTTTTTGGGACTTTGCAGAAGTGAACTAGACAAAACTACGTCACTTTAAAGATCGCATTTTACGTTTTATCGAACCGTATTCACCGAAGGCCTATAAAGAATGTGCCATTAACCTGTTCCCCATGGCGAAGATAGATTACCGAACCAGATCCAGATCCGCGATAGATAGATACCTGAAGTCAGCATCACGCCTTCCGATAGTGTGTGCAGGAGCGGAAGATCCATGTGAAAGATAGGGTATCGTGCATGTACATATCATGTTCAGTTCTGTGCACATAGGCCTACACGCGCGCGCGCACAATTTCTCTCATTCTCTCCGTCTCTGATGAAGTCGACTTGCCCCTGTCTCTCTTTTTTTTTATGCCGCCTAATATGGCGGTGTATAGTGTTCACTCTGTCTGTCTGTATGTCTGTCTGTCTGTTTGTTTCTGTAATTTTCACTCAGGGGACTCTTCTACTAGAAAACTGTTCAAAATCTCTCTCTCTCTTTCTCTCTCTCTCTCTCTCTCTCTCTCTCTCTCTCTCTCTCTCTCTCTCTCTCTCTCTCTTTTGTTCTCTCTCGGGGTTTTTCTTTCATCCTCTCGCTCCCTACCTCCCTCCCTCCTTCCCTCCCTCCCTCCCTCCCTCCCTCTCTCTCTCTCTCTCTCCTCTTCTCTCTCTCTCCCCCTCCTCTTCTCTCTCTCTCTTTCGCTCACCCTCCCCCCCTCGAGGTGTCGAAAAAAACGAAAATTGTTCTGGGAATACACTAAGTAAAAGCAATGTCGGTCAAACTCAAATACAGAAGTCTTATTTTTTGACTTTCTATAGTACACTGTCCCCAATCTTACCCTCCCATCCGTCTTCTCGTTAGCCGTTCGATTTCTCTTTCTTTCTTTTGTTGTCTTATCTACAGTTTACGCTTAAGTAGAAACCAAATCCTGGGTTTTCTCTTCTTAGATTGACATTTTAATCTGTCTTTGTTTCTTTCTTTTCTTTCTTTTTGTTATTTGATCTGTCACTATAGAATGCCATCAAAATAAAGAAGAACTTTCTTGTTCTCTCTCTCTCTCTCTCTCTCTCTCTCTCTCTCTCTCTCTCTCTCTCTCTCTCTCTCTCTCTCTCTCTCTCTCTCTCTCTCTCTCTCTCTCTCTCTCTCTCTCTCTTTCTCTCTCTCTATCTCTCTCTTGGAACATCTGCCCACAACCTCACAATCCTAACTCTCACTCCAAAACGGCGCTGACAAATGTCTCCCAAGCATGACAGTCAGTGTCCGTGTGTCAAATCCCCACCCAACCCCGGCGCCAGCAGCAAGACTGATCCACACCCTAATTGGCCGCAAGATGAGCCTGTCATACAACGCGTCCACGCGTCTTTTTCTGTGGACTCATCCAGTGACGTAATAAATGATGATGGTGACGTCATCGAACAAAAGACTGACAGGCGGGTGACGGCATCTAATCAACTGATTGTCACGAGGCCAGGGTGTGTTTCATTAGTTACGAACGCTGAGAGGTGGTGAGCGTTGGAGTCAGTGGAGATGATTTGACGCGTCTGGCGACAAGCTATTATTTGCGGATTTGGGTTATGTGAAAGATGTCGGTTTCACGTGCACTAATTTGTGGACACGGCTTGTGTGAGACGGTGTTGTTTGCACGTACAAAAGAAGCGGTGAGGCCAGGGGGTAGAGGGAGATAAAGGGAGAGGGTAGAGGCGAGAGGAGAAAAAGGAGCGAGGGAGTAAGAAGCAGGCTGGAGTAAGAGTGCAAGAAGGCCTTCATTTATGGTGTGAATTCAAATGAAGAGAAACTGAAACTGAAACTGAAACTGAACTTTATTACCAAAGGATAGAGGTTTTAGGCAAAGCCTAATCTTACAACCTGTCCCTTATACAAACACTAAATACAGACAAACATAATATAGATAGTAAAATTGACAAGGTTATTGTTACTTACAGACGTACATAATGTAAATAGTAATAAGAAAAGGGTTATGGTTTTGTATACACATTCAAAAATGGGAAAAACAATATAGTGTGGAAATTGCAGCATAGTTGCAATAATGCATTGCATATAAACATCCAAAACAACTAATAACAAAAGGGAGAAAACAAATGTGGGGAGGAATTGTCCCAATCATTCGCATGTATATCATTATCAATACATACACATAAAGAACAAATCAAAATACAAACATAACTTGACTAAATGTAAAAAGCACTAAAATATCAGACATGAAAAGTGTTCTATTTACCCATTAAGCGGGAATGAAACTGAGAGAGAGAGAGAGAGAGAGAGAGAGAGAGAGAGAGAGAGAGAGAGAGAGAGAGAGAGAAAGAGAGAGAGAGAGACTGAGAGAGAGAGAGAGAGAGAGAGAGAGAGAGAGAGAGAGAGAGAGAGAGAGAGAGAGAGAGAGAGAGAGAGAGAGAGAGAAAGTTCACCTTTATTTCGATGGCATTCTATAGTGACAGATCAAATAACGAAAAGAAAGAAACAAAGACAGATTAAAATGTCAACTTGGAAGCTAAGAAGAGAAAACCCAGGATTTGGTTTCTACTTAAGCGTAAACTGTAGATAAGACAACAAAAGTAAGAAAGAGAAATCGAACGGCTAACGAGAAGACGGATGGGAGTGTACAAAAGAAAGTCAAAAATAAGACTTCTATATTTGGGTTTGACAGACATTGCTTTTACTTAGTGTATTCCCAGAACAATTTTCGTTTTTTTCGACACCTCAATAACAAAAAAATCGTATAACAAAAAACTCGTTTGTGTGAATGTATAATAACAGACAAATAGACACACTGACGGAGACACGGACAGACGGACGGACGGACGGACGGACGGACGGACAGACGGACGGACGGACGGACGGACGGACTGACGGACGGACGGACGGACGGACGGACGGACGGACGGACGGACGGACGGACGGACGGACGGACGGACTGACGGACGGACGGACGGACGGACGGACGGACGGACGGACTGACGGACTTACGGACGGACGGACGGACGGACGGACGGACAGACGACCATGCAGGCAGATCAACAGACAGACCGACAGAAAGCCAAAAAACAAACAGAACATTAAGACCTTCCTTAATTAAGCCGAAGTTGACTTCGCGAAGACTTCGAGAATTGTTTTTAACCGAAAATTCAGCGCCACTGCTTCGTGAAGCGAGCTTCGCGAAGAAGATTTCGCGAAGTCGACTTTGCCCCAATAAATATCAGGCTGTAGAGGATGGAAAAGAACGTTGTCTAAAAGAAGAAAAGGAACCGGATGGAGGTTTAGTTCGTGAGCCGCATGCTGCCATGTCTTGCGAATCTCAGGTTGCTTGTCCTCCGGACGCCGTTTCATCATGGCCGAACAATCGTTCTAATGGCATGATTCACATTTACATTCGACAGTTTCTGTCTGCCTCATTACTTGTAAACATTACCTGCTTCAACGAAAGGCCATGGGGAGCCGCACTCGATGTCAACATTCAATATTGTGTGTGGTGTCTCTCAGAACGCAATTAATTAATTCTAATTTATCTCTTGCGATCAAATCTATCATTAGCGTCATAGTCATTACTAGTTAGAGTTACTGTTTCTTTTCCCCTTTTTACATTTAGTCAAGTTTTGACTAAATGTTTTAACGTAGAGGGGGGAATCGAGACGAGGGTCGTGGTGTATGTGCGTGTGTGTGTGTGTCTGTGTGTGTGTGTGTGTAGAGCAATTCAGACTAAACTACTGGACCGATCTTTATGAAATTTGACATGAGAGTTCCTGGGTATGAAATCCCCGAACGTTTTTTTCATTTTTTTTATAAATGTCTTTGATGACGTCATATCCGGCTTTTCGTGAAAGTTGAGGCGGAACTGTCACGCCCTCATTTTTCAACCAAATTGGTTGAAATTTTGGTCAAGTAATCTTCGACGAAGCCCGGACTTCGGTATTGCATTTCAGCTTGGTGGCTTAAACATTAATTAATGACTTTGGTAATTAAAAATCTGAAAATTGTAAAAAATAAAAACAAATTTATAAAACGATCCAAATTTACGTTCATCTTATTCTTCATCATTTTCTGATTCCAAAAACATATACATATGTTATATTTGGATTAAAAACAAGCTCTGAAAATTAAATATATAAAAATTATTATCAAAATTAAATTGTCGAAATCAATTTAAAAACGCTTTCATCTTATTCCTTGTCGGTTCCTGATTCCAAAAACATATAGATATGATATGTTTGGATTTTGTTTGTTTGTTTATTTGTTGCTTAACGTCCAGCCGACTACGCAGAGCCATATCAGGACGAGGAAGGGGGGGATGAAGGGGGCCACTTGTCAAGCGATTCCTGTTTACAAATGCACTAACCCATTACTTGTGTCCCAGCAGGCTTTAGTAAAACTAAATTAATACCTACTGGAAGATTACCAGTTTCCAGTATGTTAAAATAGGCTTAACCTATCTACTGCTGGACTTACATCAGAACACTAACAGATTAAACTATACATGAATCGCGAGACAAGCGGCAAGAGAAGAGATTTTTGGAAAAAATACAGGTGAATGAGCAAGAAGGCAGAAAAAAGAAAAGAATTCACGAAGAAAAAGAGAGCATGACAGGAAAGAGGAACCAAAAATCTACCTAACAGCAAACTAGAAAGCTCCTGCGGTTCCAAAAACAGGAGGGGCCTTTAATTTCATAACCGCAGTGCCCCACTGCGGGAATATGTTTGGATTAAAAACACGCTCAGAAAGTTAAAACAAAGAGAGGTACAGAAAAGCGTGCTATCCTTCTTAGCGCAACTACTACCCCGCTCTTCTTGTCAATTTCACTGCCTTTCCCATGAGCGGTGGACTGACGATGCTACGAGTATACGGTCTTGCTGAAAAATGGCATTGCGTTCAGTTTCATTCTGTGAGTTCGACAGCTACTTGACTAAATGTTGTATTTTCGCCTTACGCGACTTGTTTATGTCTAGTAGTCGATGATTTTACCTCAGTTATGATCAGTTTTTCTTTCATTTTCTTTTCATTTTCATTACTTTATTGTCCCATCGCTGGGAAATTCGGGTCGCTTCCTCCCAGTGGAAAGCTAGCAGCAACGGAGTCGCGCTACCCAGGTGTCTGCAGAATGACCAAGGTCTTTTACGTGCCATTGTGATGACACGGGGGTGGGACATGGCTTCCGTATCTGGGTCTGCACATAAAGTTGACCCGTGTCCGTCCCGGCCCGAATTCGAACCTGCGACCTTCCGATCACAAGTCCAGTGCTCTACCAACTGAGCTACCGGGCCCCATTGTTAGCGTCATTCGTAGTTAGCCTTACTGTCCTCTTACTCTTTCTGTTTCGAAAGTCTGGTAATAAAATGGGTTTAATTTAACTATCTAGTGATCAGTGTTATTGTTCGCGTCATTGGGTAGTGATGTAGCCTTACTGTCTTCTAACTCTTTTTGTTTCGAAAGGCCGGTAATAAATGGGTTTAATTTAACTCTCTAGTGATCAGTTTTATTGTTCGCGTCATTGGGTAGTGATGTAGCCTTACTGTCTTCTAATACTACTGTCTTGTAACTCTTTCTGTTTCGAAAGTCCGGTAATAAATGGATTTAATTTCACTCTGGTGACTGGGAGCCCGATGGTCATCTAAAGGTGTCATCTAAAGGTCAGGTTGACCACACCTTTCGACGTGCCTGGGGGGTTTTCTCTGCTCGTCTGTGATTAATTATTCGCTACCGCTAATCACTCCATCGCTTCAAAGCCTGGGTGCTCTTTCTCTTCATCTCTCACACCCTAGCATCTCCGATATCTCTCTCTCTCTCTCTCTCTCTCTCTCTTTCTCCCTCTCTCTCTCCCTGTCTGTCCGTCTCTCTCTCTGTCTCTGTCTGTCTCTCTCTGTCTCCCTCTCTCTCTGTTTCTCTCTCTCTGTCTGTCCGTCTCTCCCTCTCTCTCTGTCTCTCTCTCTCTCTTTGTCCGTCTGTTGCTCTCTCTCTCTCTCTCTCTCTCTCTCTCTCTCTCTCTCTCTCTCTCTCTCTCTAGCTCTCTCTTTCCTGACTAAACCGTGATGATCGGTTTAATTGTAGAGATAGAGAGGGATGGATAAAAAAAAAAGAGAAAGACAGAGAGAGAGTGAGAGAGAGACAGAGAGAGAGAGACAGAGAGAAAGAGAGAGAGACAGACTGAAAGACAGGGAGAAAGACAGAGAGGGGGAGGGTGGTGTTGGGGGACATCGGGGATGCTAAAACTTTACCAAGAGCGATCTTTGAACGGGAACGGAATCAGATATTGTGGAAAAGGAGCACACAAAAAGGAAGCAGACAATGAAAAAGCTGTGAAATGAACACTCGCCCAGGCTACAATGACAATATAATCACAAAGTTGTGTGTGGTTGCAGTTATTTAATAATAATAATAATAATAATAATAATTGTCAGTAAGTACTGGTGTCACATGACTGATGTGAACCAGTTGATTGGCTAATGGCGATGCGCTATAACTGTTAGCGCACTCTTGGAGTGCGCAAACTTTTCCACAGAGCGTATTCTTCCGCCCTTTGCCTAAGTGAGAGTGTACTGTCATCCTCAGAAATAATTAATGACATGTAGCTTATATTCTCCACAATACCAATGATTATGACCATAAATTTCCTGCTTCTCAATTGACAATTAAAGCAGAAGTGGGTTTTTTTCTGACTGATTGCATGTGCCTGTGCCACAGTTGCCACTGATCTAAAAATAGAACCCGCTGTGTCTAATTTTTCAGTTTCGACTTGCGAAGATTCCTCTCATAATTATGCCATGTTAGTGGCATGTAGCTTATTATCCACATTTCCAAATGATGAGTTAGTATACAATTCCCAGCAGCTAACAGAAAACACAAGTGTTATTCCGATAACGTAGCAGCTAGATCAGCACGTAGCAGACTACACGGAAATACGGCTGCATCTGTTCAGTAAATGAATGTTTTCCGAATTATTATTTCAAGGCAAGAACAATCGGAATCGAAAACGTGTAGGGTTTAGAACGTTCTTACCATATATAAGACTTATTACCAACCTGCCTCTTGCGTGCAGACTCAGTGCAACATGACGAGCAATTTTTGTTTTTGAAATCAGACTCAGTGCAGTGGTTCCATTGCCATGGCCAAGCAGACGACATAAATCCCGCTCAGCAAATTAACATGTTGGGCAAATGTGAACGATAAAACGATGGGTATATAATACGTGTAGGGTTCAGAGCATTCTTACCGTTTATATTTAGTACCAGACTCCCCGATGAGTGAAGATACCACACGAGAAACATGCCACATTTATTTTGAAAATGTTCTTTCCGTCGACCTTGGCAAGGGGCAAAACTCTGCACAGTCAATCTGTCGAAGCTCGATGAAGGTTTCGAATCGCCACTAACTAAGAGCACAGTCCTTTCTCCGAGTTTAAATGAGGTCTCTATGAAAGATCATCACTTTTTAGCTTAACGCTACACTGGAATTTACCAACAAAAATTAAAACAAGAGTTTGCGTGTGACGAAAGCACGACACACTTGAGACAGCCCACACAAAAAGTAGATCTGACACAAACCTGACCACACAGTTACGCCTATCCAAATGCGCGTTGCAAAATGTGCGTTTTGATTCTTCTTTTTTCTCTGGCGGTACTGACAATATCGTTATTGAAACAATCCCAGTGCACTAAGGGATTTATAGAGCAAATCTCGAAAATAATTATTGAACTCAGCGCTATGCGCTTCGTTCAATAATGAATTTTCTCGATTTGCTCTATAAATCCCTTAGTGCACTGGGATGTCTCAATAACTTAAATAATAATAATAAAACATTCTTTTATAGCGCTGTTCACCGCCGAATGGCAGTCTCATGGCGCTTTACATTAGACATTAAAATTTAACATTTTACATAAAAAGTTTTCTCGTAAGAAATAACATACAAGCATTAAAAACAATTCATAGACAACAACCACTTATAGTTATATAAAATAATCTAGAAAAATTGTTTTTAAAAAGATGAAAAAACCCAAAACAAAACACATAAGATAAGTAATAGACACATAGTTACACATAAAAAAGTCTGACAATAAAACAGAACTCACATAAAAGCGTACAAATTTAAGACAGAACGAAGATGTAACATAGACTGTGGGGCAACAAATTAAACAACTAACAACTAGTCAACAAGCAAATTTATCATTCAGCACATTCACTCACAAGTCACATGCACACATTACACCACAGCTTCAATGTCCTAATTACTTTGTTCATTTGACGATGCTGCGTTGTACTAGAGGCAAGTAACATCTGTAGAACTAAAAAAACAAGCAAAGTAAGTTGTTGATTTGACGAAACAAAACAAAACGTTCACAAATATTCTGAAACTTGGAACGTTTTTTGAATTTTTCTCCTCATTCTGTAGAACTCGATTCTTTTCAACACTGCATGTTATTTTCATTTTAGCTCGCCGCATACTCTATAATGCGGCAGACTTGCTATAGAATTTGGCATCCGTCGATTATCTAAATTCCTGCTTACTAATCATACAGTTAACTATGATCCATTTCATGCAAGTCAGTGCAGCGTCTGCCCGTTGTAAAGCTGAGCAAGTACACGCACTTCATAATGTATTACATTTAGTCTCCGAGGGCGCAATAGGCTAGTGGAAGAAGTCGGCACCCCATGTTGAATGTTGACGGTTCGAATACCAGCCGCGCCTTGAGGGTAAAGGGTGGAGATTTGTCCGATCTCCCAAGTAAATGTTTTTGCAGACCTGCTAGTTTCTTTCTTTCTTTATTTGGTGTTTAACGTCGTTTTCAACCACGAAGGTTATATCGCGACGACTGAGACCTGCTAATGCCTTAACCTCTTTGTCTGTGCACGCAAGCACAAGATTAAGACCAAGTGTACACGAAAAAGATCCTGTAATCCCTGTTAGAGCTCGGTGCTTGTAGAAACACGAAAACACCAAGCAAGCATCCCCCCAAAACAGAGTATGGCTGCCTAAATGGTAGCGGGAAAGAACCCGGCCATACATTAAAGAAAAAAGAAAAAAAACACGTGTACAAAAATACAAGTGTTCGTGGGAGTTGCAACCCCGGAACGCAGAAATAGAAGACAACGACGACGACAAAGACGACAACAACGACGACAACGATGACGACGACGACGACGGAGGACAAAAAGAATGATAAGAAGAACAAGCAAAAGAAACCAGTCAACAACTTGACTACAAAACAAAGAAGAAAGTGACGCTTTTTTGACGCTTTGATGGTTTATTGTCATTAGCTTATTAAAGACTTATAGACAAGGTAAAAACAACAATTTCTGCATTATTCATATAAACATGGGAAACAGCCCATAAAAGGTACACGGACGGACAAACAGAACAAACAAACAAATTAACAAACAAACAAACAAACAGATTAACAAACAAACAGTATCATACTCATAGCGAGTCATATTGTAACTGAGGTTCAAAAAAAAAAAAAAAAAAAAAAAAGAGAAAAAAGAAAAAAAGAACAAAAAAAGAAAAAGAAAAAGAACAAAAGGAAAAAAAAAAAAAAAAAACCCCACAGATTAACAAACAAACAAACAAACACACAAACAACAACAAAAAGCATGGCACACAACTTTGTGAGAAAAACAACCACTGAAATACAAAAGGTTCTAGGACAAAGTATAAAACACAGGGTAACATAAATTAAACTATACGTATACTGAGAGTGAAATATATCGTTCAATCTCCAGAAAAAGACTGAGGAAATAAGAGAAGCGACTTGCGTCAACATGGCACTAATTTCCATCATCAGCTTGTCTGAAACTAAGATGAGTTAAACACAGAAAAAGAATGAACATTTTTTTCTGCATCATTTTTTACGTGAAACTGTTACCTATTGTCATCTTGTTTTAAACTGGATTAGAAATGCAGATTTTTCTTTGTGTTTGTAAAAGGAGACATCTCGAAGATTTTTTGTTAACTTGTTGTGAAACCTGGGGTGTATTGCGTTTACCGGGTGAAACTTTCACCTGCAATCGTTAAACAGTAGACACAGGATGGTTTTGCGCGTGTACACACACACACACACACACACACACACACACACACACACACACACACACACACAATCCCCCACAAACACACGCTCGCACACACACACACACACACACACACACAAACACACACACACACACACACACACACACACACACACACACACACGCACGCACGCACACACACACAGTTTTCGTTTTTTGTTTCTGAATCTTTTTTAATCTTTCTTGAAATAGAGGAGAAATATTCAAAGCAAACGAGTTGTTTTAATTGAAATTTTAGAACCAGATCGTAATTAAAAGCAAAAGCGAAAACAAAAACAAACAATATTACACAAAAAACACACCAGATACATTAATCAGGCGTTGAGCAATCTTTGGCTAAAAACGTAAATTTTATCCAATGTTTTAACAAAAGAAAAAAATGAATCGACCGACATTTAAAATCAAATTTGATTGAAAACACAGAAAAAAATACAGAATAAGAAAAGGAATAGTTTAAGAGTTTTCGTCATCAACGCTAGAGGGACAAAATTCTCAAAATATCAAAAGCTTTTTCACACGCACACAAAAAAGACTGATCGCCCACCCCCCCCCCCCCCCCCCCCCCCTTACTCTCTGACCCTCCTTCCCGTCTTCGTCCTCCGATAAAAAGCCCTCTGATTGACAAAGTAATCTTCACGTTGGCTTGTACTAATCGCTTTTTGCTTCAACTTCTACTTCATCTTTGTCCCAGGGACGTGCGCCTAATCACGCGCTCTTTGTGCGACTATCCGCACGGTCATCTCATTTGTGCGGAAGCGGTCAAACGACTTAACCTCCCGCGCCCCTCCCGCACGGGGAGGAAATTGGGAGGGACCTCATCGGGGTCTTTGAGGAGCCTTCCCAATGCTGCCGTTTTCCGAAACCTCCTTTCTCATCCCTCCTGTGCTGGGTCTTAGCAAGACGTATCCATCCACTGTTGTCCTTTGGAATCGAACCTCATTCGTTTTATTTCTGCGGTATTTGATTTTCACGAAAAGGATACACGTCCGTACGGATGCACACAGACACACAGAGGCACGCACGCACACACCCACACGCACGCACACACGCACGTAAACACGCACGCTCTGACACACGCACACACATTCACACACACAAAGTTCGAAGACACACGTTCGCTCTTACGCACACACTCACGCACGCACGCACGCACGAACTCACGCACGCACGCACGCACGCACGGACGCACGCACACACACACACACGTAAGCAAGCACGCTCTGACACACGCACACACATTCACACACACACAAAGTTCCAAGACACACGTTCGCTCTTACGCACACACGCACGCACGCACGAACTCACGCACGCACGCACACACACACACACACACACACACACACACACACACACACACACACACACACACACACAGTCTCTCACATACACACACATACACACACACACACACACGCGCACACACACACGCACACACACACACACACACACACACACACACACACACACACACACACACACACACACAGAGTTCCAAGGCAAAACCTTACACTATCCAATGTATCTGCGCTTGATGGCTACGAAAGTCTGGGATAAACATCTCATTGATGAATTTTACTGGATGGATACATTTCTGATGAATTAGAGTTTAATGAGACCGACTGGCCAAATTGGCTTCAAAAAAGGCTTGAAGGGATATTTATCTTCGGCTTTGATTAAGACATGGGCATAAGACAACATCTCTTTGACTGATGACTGAATGGAAACATATCCGATAAACTTGAATTGGATAAATATCTGGATTCAGAATTTAACATTTGATACGTATTGGATTGAGAGATACTTTGGTGAACACTCTTATGATACCATTTCGAAATAGTTATCTCGTTTGTTTCGCTTTGATGGACACTTGATATAATCACAATAACAACAGCTTTAACAAACAGTACATTGGATACATTAACATGGAACATTTTCTTCGACACGTCTAAAATATGAAATAAATGAATAAATGATAAGCATTTCATTGACAGATAGCTGACTGGAAAGATGTCTGATACATTTGCACTTTGGGTTTTGATTGTTGTAAGAAACATGAGATAAACTTCTCGACACATCACACTGAGTGGACAATGACATTTCTGACACCCTGAATGTGTCTGGTACGTGTATACATCAGTCAACAAGAGAATTGTGCTGGCATGCGAGATGTGTTGTGTTCTTGTGTGAATTCTTGAGTGGGGTTCAGGGTACTTTTTTGTCGGGAAGATGACCCGGGTAAAAGGGTCCATGAGAACTTGCGATATAAATACTTTAGTGACCAAGGATCTACACTAATGTTCAATAAAGCTTCTATATCCACGGGTCTCTTAAACTACTATTTTAAAGCTTTAAACATAATGTGGTGCAGTTAATCAGAAGCAATGGCAACTATTCGCTTATACTTGGATATACATCTATTGCAATTCATGCGTGTGATGATTGAAGCAATGTCAACGCACGCGAGAAAAAGAGAGAGAGAGAGAGAGAGAGAGAGAGAGAGAGAGAGAGAGAGAAAGAGAGAGAGAGAGAGAGAGCGAGAGAGAGAGAGAGAGGGAGAGAGAGAGAGAGAGAATTGAATTGAATTGAATTGAATTGAAATTTATTTTACGAGGGTGACAAAATAAGCAATGTATACATGCTTTTTTTCATCCGGCCCTCGCCCATTGAGGGGTAACAAACAAGAAGAAATAAAAGATAAGTTTAACTAGTACATATTTACCATAATTAACATGTCAAGCAACCAATAAGACATTTTAAGATGCATTAGGATTCTTTAGCAATGCTTGAAAATTATATATAACAGAGAAATATGTGTTTGTATAAAAAAAAATCCTTCATGAATTATATATAATCATGTTTTTCAATATAATCAGAGAGTACAGTTATATTTTGCCAGCTGCTTGATAATATTTATTATAAGTTTTGTAAAAGAAACAGCATGTAATATTCCTTGAATGATGTTTCATGAATTCGTAATTTAATTATATTTGGAATGGCGTTCCACATAATTGCTCCAGAATATGATAGACTCGACTTGTACAGGTCAATTCTTGGAGTTGGGGTAATTAATTTGTTACATTTTCTATAATGATTTATTTTGAAATTTGAGGCAGTGAGTGTAGGTGCATAATTCTATACATCATCACACCTTTGTTATATGCAAATCTATCTTTGATAGGAAGAATTTGCAATCGTATATAATCAGTCATGGAAAGAGATGTATTTTTTAAAATAACTAATTTAACAGCTCGTCTATGTAAACTGCCCAAGTGTTTCAAAGTATTTGCACTTGCAGAGTCCCACACTGTGGAAGCATAGTCAATAGCTGACTGAATAATTATGTGCTTGAATAAACAGTTTTCTTGTGCGAAGGTCTAGAAAGTGTTTGATTTTTGATAACTGAAATATTTTTTTGGATGTGTTTTTACAAAGTGTATCTACATGTTTTGACCAAGACAGGTTATTGTCAATAGTTATTCCCAAGACTTTACGGCTATCAACTTCGGTAACATCTTGATTTCGTAATAGCAATGTCGGAAATTCAGATGTTAGATTTTGTCTTTTTTGCCTCGTGGTAAGTAGCATGCATTTAGTTTTATTTGGATTCAGTGACATATGGTTTAGTTCTGACCATTCAAGTAATCGATCAATGTTTTCTTGGAGGATATTTGCTAGTTTAATAAGATCTTGGTGACTAGAATGAATTGTAGTATCATCTGCAAATAGTTCACACATGCATTTTACAAATAGAGGTAGGTCGTTTATATATATAGAAAATAGTAATGGACCAAGAATAGAACCTTGTGGTACTCCAAACGTTACTGTTTGCTTACAAGAGTATGATTGTTTCAGATAAGTACTTTGCTGTCTGTCTGACAGGAAAGATGTTAAAATGTTTATGGAATCTGTTGCAATTCCATAAATCTCAAGCTTTTTGATAAGGAGTTTATGGTCAATTAGGTCAAAAGCTTTAGCATAGTCAACAAATAGAGCAGCACAGAACTGATTATTATTAATGTTTGTCAGCCATTGGTCTACTAAACTAATAAGCGCTGTTTGAGAGAGAGAGAGAGAGAGAGAGAGAGAGAGAGAGAGAGAGAGAGAGGGAGAGAGAGAGAGAGAGAGAGAGAGAGAGAGAGAGAGAGAGAGAGAGAGAGAGAGAGAGAGAGAGAGAGAGAGAGAGAGAGAGTTGATATACTTCCCATTGAACAAAATGTAAGCCTTTCCAAGTGTTCGTCCTTGAATTTAAAAGAACTTTATTGACCACCAAAAAATATATTAACGCAGCGCCAGGAATTCTCCACTGTTTTGGGATGAAAAGTCAAAGGCATGCAATGATAAAATATTCGAGCAGTATCCTTGCCAGCAGAAGCAAACAAGCTAAAAAAGAAGCTTAACAGCTAAACAAAAAATGTGTTTCATTTGATTTTTCCAGAAAAGCGAGCTAATGAAATTGCACAGCAAAGCATTGGGAGCACATTAATCAGAAACAGAGAGATAAGAATGATACTTTTGTTGATAGAAATCATTAGTTTGTATTTTGTTTTTAACCTTTATTAATTTGTTAGTTTTTAACGTTTTGTCTCTGATTTCGATTAATTTGCGTGCAATCAAATGCATGTTTTTTTTACTGGCGCAAGAAAAGTCAGTAAAGAAGTTGTTTCACAATGCTTATGGGTATAAGAACCGAAAAGAGAAATGTAAATTGAGGATAAATTGCGAGTCCATTTCAACGTTCTGACAAGTTTTGCAGGTGCACCCGTTAACTTTTTTTGTTTTTGGATCAGTGCTCGGATATTTATAATGCACGTATGAATATTAGCCCTTCTGAACTTTTGCCCCCACGGTTTCCCCCTGTTGCCCCCAGAACAGGGAAAGCGAAAGCCTTTTTACCCTACCCTCGTACGCAGAAGTCAGCGTGGCGGATCTGAGAAAGTCGATGTTCCGTAACAAATGGAACATGTGCTGCTGTAGTTTACATAGGAGGAGGAACATGTTTTACGAGCTTCCAGCTGTGTGCTGACGAACCATTTTGTTTTGCCCATGGATCTATCTGCCACATGTTTGACAAATCTCTGCTGTAAGTTATGGTTTTGGGCCGTCAATGACGAAGCCACTCAGGATACCGATACGGATAGCTCTTTCGGTGGATATGGCCATGGTTTGCCAAGGGTTTGGAGCCTTAAATGACAAAGCCGCCAGACCCCCACCCCCACCCCTCCTCCCATCGCCATCTTGTGACCTCCAAAAATCCAAGAGAATGACGTCTTAAAGAAGCTGGAGTGTTAAAATGGAGGTTAATTTACAGAGGTTATGATTAAAAGAAACTGAAAACATAAGGCCTTAAAAAGGGAGGGGTGGGTGGGGGGAGAGGAGAGGTACAAGTGGGGGGAGAGGGATGTAAAAACACACACAAAAACGGGGTTCTCAGTTGCGTTCATGTGTGATGACTTTAGTGTTGCTGAAATCACAGAGCCATCAAAAGATCAATCCGTTTGGGATGACAGTCTGTTACGGGACACATACATTCGCGTCAGGGATGCTTGTAAGTTTAAATGTGGAAATCGACATATGCCCAAAGCCTGCATATGTCGTTAAACAGCTGTAAAGACACTATTCACAATAGACGAATTCAGGAAATAACTCTGTCGGGTGTGTATGGTTTGTGAAAGAGTGAATATTCCTGCTTTTATTAACTTTACTACGTGACAGTATAGGCCAGTCACTAGCAGGGGTGTGTCTGACACACGCGGACAAGGAGCACGTGTTGAAAGCTTGCCTCACTAAAAGCAAGATGGCGTGACTCTCCCTTTAACCTCAAAGGTTACATGTCGAGACAGTGCCGTGAAGTTGCTCTCCCCAATCACAATAACTGATGACGTGGCCCCGACACAAATTAGGGGGACTCTCCCTTTAAACTGGAGCGCCACATTACTAGTCAGATGATCTCTCCAGGCATGAACAACTTTTTGATGAGCTGCGATGTTCTGTCGGATTGTGCAATTCACTTGTACTTGCCAGTGCAATGTAGTCAGTAGCTATACCATACTGCGGCGAATGGTGCCAGCGTTCTAGCATTCTCCCACGTGAGACGGGTTTTGTCGGTTCAGCGCCTCTGTTTTCTATGTGTTTTGCACTGATGCGGAAAGCGACACTGATGTGACGTATAGATGTAGACATTACTTACTGTGGTGGAGAGAAGAACCTGGGGAGGATGGGGAAGAAGTAAAGAAGACTGACTGACTATTAGGGTTTAACGTCCTCTTAGACCAGTTCGACTATATTGGGACAGGTATTGGTAATACGTTGAAGATATGGTGTGATACTTTGATTCGAACAAGCCCGCTCTGGATGTCGTCTTCGACACACCAGCCAGGGCCGGACTAGGCGAAGAGGAGGGGGGGGGGTTGCCAGTGGTGGCCCAGGGGGATATCCCCCCTGGCGGCAGGGGCGGATCAGTTCATTTTATGACTGGTTTTTTTCAAAAGTATATTGTGAAGATATGGGTGTGAAGGCGCGAAGCGCCTAGCTTGCTAGGGGGTCCGGGGGCATGCCCCCCGGAAAATGTTGAAAAAAAGGATGCAAAATGGTGCAATCTGGTGCATTCTGAGGATGATCATTACCAGTTTCAGGCAGCAGATTTTGTCACTGATTAATACCCCAAAAATTGAAACTCAATGTAAAATAAAGAAATGCATACCTCATTCAATATTTTTATTTTTTGGCTGGGGGGAGGGGGTCCGGAAACCCTAGAACCCACCCCCCCCCCCTCGTTGTGGGGGTCAGGGGGCGAAGCCCCCTGAAGCTGACGGGTAGGTCATATTCTGAGATAGGAAAATGGTCGCTCCTTGCATGAAACGGCATAAAATAAACAATAATAAAAAAAAAATTAAATAAGTAAGCTACAGGCTAGGGGGGGGGGGGGGGGGTTGCGCAACCCCCATAACCCCCCGGTAGTCCGGCCCTGCCAGCATTGGGTTTGTCTCGTCAAAGTATCGAAATACGATCATGATAATTGGAGACGAGAGATGATGCGTGCGTGTCTTCGTGTTTTCCAAGCCCTGAGACTTTCGCTGTGAACGTGGGATCTTTT
>NW_027127348.1:0-2500 GCF_037325665.1 Littorina saxatilis
TTATGCGACACTACCGCGAGCGTCACTACCGCGTGTCACACTACGGCGAGTACGACACTACCGCGTGTAACACTACCGCGTGTCACACTACCGCGAGTACGACACTACCGCGAGTATAACACTGCCGCGTGTCACACTACCGCGCGTACCACAACCGCGAGTACCATAACCGTAGAGAGAACGCATGCAAACTTACTTCTTGTGAGTTTGTGTTCTAACGGCTTTGATTGGAAGCAACCCATTCTATATGTATTCTGATAGTGTGTTCTGATCGTTTTGAGTTCTTGGTTAGCATGACAAACATTGAATTAGTGTTCAGAGAACAGACCAGGCCTTTTTGTTTTATATTTCAAGGAAACATTTCAACCTTTGCCTTCAGCCATGGAAGTCATAAAATGACACGCGGTAATGTTATACTCGCGGTAGTGTGACACGCGGTAGTGTTATACTCGCGGTAGTGTCGTACTCGCGGTAGTGTCGTACTCGCGGTAAGTTCTGTTTCCGTACCCGCGACAGCGGCAGCGACAAAAGAAAACGCGCGCAAACGCGTGACGTGTTTCCGTACTTGCGTTTTAAACATGCGGTAAAATCTGTAAACTCCCGCGTTGCCGCGCGACAACGCGAAAAAATCGCTCCAGGACCCTTTCAAAAAAATCGCGTCGCTTGCCGCTTGTCGCGCCGCTAACGCGTCGCGCGTGTGGAAACACTCCTGGTCATTTTCTATGTGCTTGATTTTCGTCGCACCGCTGGAAAAACGCTATCGCGGGTACGGAAACACAACTTTAGTGTGAGACGCGGTAGTGGTACTCGCGGTAGTGACGCTCGCGGTAGTGACCAGCACCCGATCACTCCACATAAACGCTGGTTCTGGTTGCATTGTGCCGCTGACATACAGCTAATAGGATTTTTACACCCCCGGTATAGGGGTGTGTATAGGTTTCACTCGATGTGTTTGTGTTCGCAAGTAGATCTCAAGAATGAACGGACCGATCGTCACCAAACTTGGTGAACAGGTTCTATACATTCCTGAGACGGTCCTTACAAAAATTGGGACCAGTCAAACACACGGTTAGGGAGTTATTGGTGGATTAAAATTATACAAGGCCTGGTATAGACGGACACCCCCGTTGGTCAAAGGGAAATAACCATTCTCACTGCCACCAACTGAGAAGGTTATTTCCCTTTGACGGGGGTGTAGTTCCTATCGGAGGAATTTCTTGTTTTAATCCTTTTGTGGTATTGCTGATGATGCTGAACATGTATTTTACTAGTTTACCAATATGTATCTTTGACCCTGATAGCCTACGAAAACGGAGCAATCATGGCCCAACATTGGCCCAATGCTGAATTTATTGGCGCGGTGTTGAGCCTTAGTCGGGCCGTTGTCGTAGGCTGTCAGGGGTTTATGTAGCCTTGTTCCATTGTATTTTGACTGTCATAAAGTAATTAATTTTAAGAGAAAGCAGTCATGAACACAAGGAGCTGGGAAAAGTTGCCTCTTACAACAAGCGTGGATAAAGACACATACTTGACACAGGCAAGTACTCTTTTTTTTTTTCAATCACCACTAGAAGTCCCTGGGCAGCATTTTGCTCTGAAAACTGAATCTCACATACGACAGGTGGATCTTTTATTTTAAAAATGTGCCAAATTGCATATCTCCAAGGCCGTAAGACTAAGAGTAGATATTGGGAAGGCCAGTTCAAGAAGGTGTGGGTGGATCAACACATAATTTGCTGGTATACTGGGAACCGTCCCAGAGATAAATAATGTTATATATTATTTGTGGCATAAACTAATAAAGTTAGTCTCTCTCTCTCTCTCTCTCTCTCTCTCTCTCTCTCTCTCTCTCTCTCTCTCTCTCTATCTCTCTCTCTCTCTCTCATCTCTCTCACACACACACACAAACACACACATACTGATGTCATCTGACTTACTTGGTATCACAAAAGGTGCTGCCTTGCCGGTTTTTGCTGAAAAATAACTCCGAGACAATTAGATTCAATGAATACAATGATACAAGTAACCGGCAAGTCATAAATCCAAGAAGGTGTGGGGACCGACACAAAATAGGCTGGTTGTGGGGTCCGTCACAGAGAAATTAGGTCGAAAGTGGGGTCCGACACAGAAAGTGGGGACCGACACAATGAATTATGGGAACCGTCACGCCTACGTCACAAAAGTGTGTGGGGACCGAACACAGCCAATTTCACTGACTACTTTTGTTGTTTTTTATTATTACGGCTGTTTGGATGGCCCTACAATCTTGAAACTTGGGCTGTCTGCTACAGACATGTTGAACTTTTTGCTGGACCAACGACAGTTCCAAGCAGGCATTTTTTGGTAGGATATTTCTTGCCGATGCTACGAATTATGCAGTTTTGCAGTAAAGTGGAAGGCATTCTACCTAATAACGGCTAAAATATCAAAAACCTTCAATCCAACAGCACCTAGGCATGTAGTGTAAACACTCACAGATCTAACAAGACCATTCTCAGAG
>NW_027127348.1:7500-26912 GCF_037325665.1 Littorina saxatilis
AGACAGAGATAGACAGACAGAGATAGACAGAGATAGACAGACAGAGATAGACAGACATAGATAAACAGACAGACAGAGACAGACAGACATAGATAGACAGACAGAGATAGACAGACATAGATAAACAGACAGAGACAGACAGACAGAGACAGACAGACAGAGACAGACAGACAGAGATAGACAGACAGAGATAGACAGACAGAGATAGACAGACAGAGATAGACAGACAGAGATAGACAGACAGAGATGGGTTGGTTGGCTGGTTATTGTTTGTTGTTTAATGTGCCTACAACCTGTGGCAATCACGATAACATTGTAGACGGTTCTAAAAACCGCATGTCTTGTTACACTTCTTTTGTCAAATCTTGTTAAACGTCTTAATCTCCTTGAAACATGTAAACCTGTGAAAGTATTCATTCGTATTCATTCTTTACCATTTTTACAAAGTACTTTTGTGGGGCTTACTGATTTGTCTATTAGTGTAAGGGAAGGAACTGTGCGGGGATATAGCTCAGTTGGTAGCGCGCTGGATTTGTATTCAGTTGGCCGCTGTCAGCGCGAGTTCGATCCCAGGTTCGGCGGAAATTTATTTCACAGAGTCAACTTTGTGTGCAGACTCTCTTCGGTGTCCGAACCACCCCCCGTGTATACTACATTGGGTGTGCACGTTAAAGATCCCACGATTGACAAAAGGGTCTTTCCTGGCAAAATTGCTTAGGCACAATTAATAACTGTCTACCATACCAGTGTGACTTGGAATAAGGCCGTGAAAGGTAAATATGCGCCGACATGGCTGCAATCTACTGGCCGTATAAAATTTAATCTCACACGGCGTCACTGCAGAGCGCCTAGAACTGTACCCACGGAATATGCGCGATATAAGCTTCATTGATTGATTGATTGATTGACAAATGGAATGTCAGGATGACTTTCCCTTTAATTGTCAGGAAGTCAGGAATCAGTGTTTTAGAATTCTCAGGAATGTTGTGTCTAAGTAAATTTAGAAAGGAATTAGTGACAAAAGATTATTTGAAGTATGTGAATGTTATTTTTTTATTTTAATGAGTTTTTAGGCTACCCAAGACCTACCAGATCAACGGCGCGATTCGTACAGCCCTGAGCAGCACAGTTGGTACAGCGGGTACAGTTCGCACGGCAGTCACACTCCCCTTGCCTGATGCACCGTGATTCCCTGCTGCACTGGCAGCACGCCTGCAACGTACAATGCGAGTGTCCCCTGTTGTCGTGAGAATGTACGTGATGTATGTCTACACTGTTCAGTGTCCCCTGTTGTCGTGAGAATGTACGTGATGTATGTCTACACTGTTCAGTGTCCTCTGTTGTCGTGAGAATGTACGTGATGTATGTCTACACTGTTCAGTGTCCCCTGTTGTCGTGAGAATGTACGTGATGTATGTCTACACTGTTCAGTGTCCCCTGTTGTCGTGAGAATGTACGTGCTGTATGTCTACACTGTTCAGTGTCCCCTGTTGTCTTGGGAATGTACGTGCTGTATGTCTACACTGTTCCGTGTCCCCTGTTGTCGTGAGAATGTACGTGATGTATGTCTACACTGTTCCGTGTCCCCTGTTGTCGTGAGAATGTACGTGATGTATGTCTACACTGTTCAGTGTCCCCTGTTGTCGTGAGAATGTACGTGCTGTATGTCTACACTGTTCAGTGTCCCCTGTTGTCGTGAGAATGTACGTGCTGTATGTCTACACTGTTCAGTGTCCTCTGTTGTCGTGAGAATGTACGTGCTGTATGTCTACACTGTTCAGTGTCCCCTGTTGTCGTGAGAATGTACGTGCTGTATGTCTACACTGTTCAGTGTCCCCTGTTGTCGTGAGAATGAATGTGATGTATGTCTACACTGTTCAGTGTCCCCTGTTGTCGTGAGAATGTACGTGCTGTATGTCTACACTGTTCAGTGTCCCCTGTTGTCGTGAGAATGTACGTGCTGTATGTCTACACTGTTCAGTGTCCCCTGTTGTCGTGAGATTGTACATGCTCTATGTCTACACTGTTCAGTGTCCCCTGTTGTCGTGAGAATGTACGTGTTGTATGTCTACACTGTTCAGTGTCCCCTGTTGTCGTGAGAATGTACGTGCTGTATGTCTACACTGTTCAGTGTCCCCTGTTGTCGTGAGAATGTACGTGTTGTATGTCTACACTGTTCAGTGTCCTCTGTTGTCGTGAGAATGTACGTGCTGTATGTCTACACTGTTCAGTGTCCCCTGTTGTCGTGAGAATGTACGTGCTGTATGTCTACACTGTTCAGTGTCCCCTGTTGTCGTGAGAATGTACGTGCTGTATGTCTACACTGTTCAGTGTCCCCTGTTGTCGTGAGAATGTACGTGCTGTATGTCTACACTGTTCAGTGTCCCCTGTTGTCGTGAGAATGTACGTGCTCTATGTCTACACTGTTCAGTGTCCCCTGTTGTCGTGAGAATGTACGTGCTGTATGTCTACATTGTTCAGTGTCCCCTGTTGTCGTGAGAATGTACGTGCTGTATGTCTACACTGTTCTGTCAGTGTCCTCTGTTGTCGTGAGAATGTACGTGCTGTATGTCTAAACTGGTCAGTGTCCCCTGTTGTCGTGAGAATGTACGTGCTGTATGTCTACACTGTTCAGTGTCCCCTGTTGTCGTGAGAATGTACGTGCTCTATGTCTACACTGTTCAGTGACCCCTGTTGTCGTGAGAATGTACATGTTGTATGTCTACACTGTTCAGTGTCCCCTGTTGTCGTGAGAATGTACATGCCGTATGTCTACACTGTTCAGTGTCCCCTGTTGTCGTGAGAATGTACGTGCTGTATGTCTACACTGTTCAGTGTCCCCTGTTGTCGTGAGAATGTACGTGCTGTATGTCTACACTGTTCAGTGTCCCCTGTTGTCGTGAGAATGTACGTGCCCTATGTCTACACTGTTCAGTGTACTCACACAGCAAACAGACCGGCCTCATAGTCATTTCTACAACCGAGAGACCTCAGAAAGTCAAAACATATTATGCTGACACAAGCAGTTTCTGTTTTGTTGAACAGAGAGAGCGAAAGAAACGGGTGCCTAGTTGTGGTAAGAACTGGAGCCTTATTGAAATAAGCTGTACGAAATTATGCAATAATGACACTGGAACCTATATAATAAAACTGATCAGTCAAGTCTATGTATATATTATACACTACAACACATACGTCCAAATTGCATTGCATTCAGTATCATTTGAATTTTCGCGTTGGTCCTCGTGGAGCATAATGATCGCCTTTTGTTGCATTATCATCAACTGCGGACAGACATTTTTGTCAACCGCGGCGTTCGGCCTTAGTCGATACAGATGAAACAAAAGACGATATGTTCCCCTCGGACAACACAAAAGCTGGTCTGCCAACAAGCCACCGAACATCTTATAATGGACAACACAATACTATGGACAATACAATGCTATGGACAACAGAATGTTATGGACAATACAATTGCTATAGACAACACAATGTTCTGGACAATACAATGACAGTTATGGACAATACAATTATATGGACAATACAATGCTATTGATAATATGGGAGGCACCCGCTATTGCCGCGGCCCGTTATTGCCGCGGCCCGTTATTGCCGCAACCCGCTATTGCCGCAACCCGTTATTGCCGCAACCCGCTATTGCCGCGGAACTTTGTTTGTTCTTTTTACATTTAGTCAAGTTTTGACTAAATGTTTTAACATAGAGGGGGAATCGAGACGAGGGTCGTGGTGTGTGTGTGTGCGCTGTATCACCATTTTCACCTCTTTTATGGTATCTATGACCATCACAAATCAGCTTTCCCTCCTCTGTCACCCGCGCAAATGGAAGTCTGTCTGTCATTCATGACACGTCATCGGAAAAAACCGGTACTGAGAAATGACGTTGAGCATGGAACAAACCCTCACAGTTCTGGCGTGTGTTGACAAAACCGAGTAAGTCCACTGAAGCGGTTTTTTATTTATTGTATGAGTCCTCTGACAAGAATTTTGAAACTATCATTATACGAAAATTAGGAACCCCTTAGACTTACTTTGTTTTGCCAAAACATTCATGCATACTTAAAAAGTTGTTTTTGGTTGTGGACTTACTTGTTCATATCTGCTTATTTAAGGACTCTAAAAAGTAGAAATGAACACAAAAGATGCGCATTGATTTGGTTTTTTTGATGAACGAAAAATATCTTCTTTTTTTTAAATGGACTTACTCGGTTTTGTCAGCACACGGCTGTTACGCGTGATTGTTCTGAAAAGTGACTATTACATGATTGTTCTGAAACTCTACTATTTTTTCATCGTAAACATGTAAGACCTCATACGTGATTATTCTGAAAGCTTACTAATTTACATGATTGTTCTGAAACTCTACTAAAGGTAAACTTGCTTCACCCGTGAAATGTTGTCAGATATGGAACAAAATGTATACCCCAGCCCAACGAAGTTGGAGGGGGGTATACTGGATTCACTTTGTCCATCTGTCTGTGTGTATGTCTGTATGTATATATATGGAACAATATTTTGATACAATGATACTAAATCTTAAGTGAAATTGATATTTATACCCCCTCCCAATGAATACAAACTCAACAAGTAATACGTTTCATACATTGAACATGATTGTCTTCTTTATTGTTCTCAACTCAAAATTCAAATTAAATCTCCAAAGACAAAAATTATTTATAATCTTCAAAAATGTAATTATACTTGTTGTGGAGATCGCTAGATACCACTGGAATCGAATGGAAGGATAAAGAACATTATGGAACTTACTTTGATTTAGTGCGCAGTCACTCATGACGTAAGCGTAGACGCTCATCGGACAGACGGAACTGTGTAGATCTAACCAGATTAGTGTCGATGTTTCCCGAATATTCTCGTATTGTTGTTCTTTACCAGTCTTGCACTTGTTCTTTCTTACACTGTGCTGAGAGATATTGTCACCGTTGTTCCAGCTGTTAATAAATCTACAGAACCTACACAAATCGTTGTGTCTCCTTTGCGACTGAGAGTGACGAAAGGAAAAACACGACAACTGGCGTCGCCGACAGTTACTTCCCTTGTCTATTCGGAGTGACTTATTACTGCAAAATGACGGAAACAGAGCAGCTGATAACGCTTCTAAGGGAGCAGTTGGAGCAACAGCAACGCCAGCACAAGGAAGATATGGAGCAACAAATGCACCAGATGGAGATGATGATGAAAGTGTTTAGTGGTGCCGCAGCTTCTGCCAGGGAGGAAAGCTACGACGATCCGAGTGCTTCGAATCTACGTTTTCCCATTACTACACAGGCAGCTGCAATCCCATCTTTTGTTGCGTTTGATGCAACATCGGAACTGTGGCCTGACTACTGGTCAAGATTTTGCACGTTTGTGGTCGCCTACTCCGTGCCGGAGCAGCGCAAGGCTCAAGTTTTCTTGACGAATCAGACTGCTACGGTCTACAAACAACTGGCAAATCTGGCTACTCAGCAAAATCCGCCCAAGGACATCAACAGTTTGACAATGGACGAGATTGTCAAATTCATGAAAGAACAGTTCGACCCGAAACTCTTCATAGTGCGTGAACGTTTCAAGTTCTGGAGTGACATGAAACGGAAGCCAGGCGAAACTCTCCAGGAGTTAGCAGCGCGCATACGCCAAGACGCCGCTACCTGTGACTTTCCTTCGATCAAAAACCCACAAGACGAAGCTCTGAGACAGAGATTCATATGTTCTGTCAACAATGAGGCTGTCTTAAAGGCTCTATTCAAGATCAAGGACACAGAGCTGGATTTCGCACGTGCTGTCCAAGTCGCGATTGAGACTGAAGACGCAGCGAAGGTTGCCAAGGAAACTGTCTACGGTTCCAAGACCATGCCAGTCAACAAGGTCCACCAGAACAAGACTACGGGTCCACGAAAGAACCACAAGCAGTCTAATTCCACAGACAGGAAGTGCTACCGATGTGGAAAGGCCCACAAAGCAACAGACTGCCCCTACAAAGAAGCCAAATGCCGATACTGTGACGTCACAGGACATTTGGAAGCTGTCTGTAGAAAAAAGCAACATCAGAATCGGGAACGACATTCCCAGGCTTCCGTGAAGAGAGTCACGAAAGCAGAGCTTGTCAACGCGATCCTCGGTGAAGTTCTCCAAGATACTCCTAGGTTGGATGTACCCATAACAATCCAGGACCGACAGTTCACCATGGAACTGGACACCGCAACTACGGGAAATTTTGTTTCTCTTCCGGTCTGGAGACAACTAGGAAAACCGAAGCTGGATGACGTCACACATCGTTACGAGTCTGCCAGCAAGCACGACCTGCCCGTGCTGGGAACTTTCATGGGCCAAACCAAGGATCCAGTGACTGGTAAGCAAAGCTCAATTCCGTACATCGTCACCAAGATCCCTCATCTGAATCTGCTAGGACGCAACGCAATCCAGACTCTGGGAATTTCTGTGGACAATGCTCTAGGACTGAGGAGCATAGAGAGTCACGCTAAGAGTGAGGGTGCAAAACCTACGCATCCAGCGACCTCCAACGCGCCTTATGCTGCCCTGCAACGAGATTGTCACAGACTGTCTGATAAATTCCCAAATCTCTTCAAACAAGAATTGGGATGTCTCAAGGACTTCGAACTGGACGTGAAGTTCAAGTCTGATGCGAAGCCGGTTTTTCACAAGGCACGTCCGGTACCTTTCGCTCTTCGTGATGACCTCGCCAAAGGCTACGAAGAAGGCATCGCCAAAGGAGTCTGGAAGCCAGTCCAGTTCAACGAATACGGAACGCCAGTGGTACCAATTCGTAAGGCACAAACCTCGGGCACCCTGAAGCCCAAGCTACGGATCTGTGGTGACTACTCAGTGGGCATCAATGATCAGCTTGAAGATCACCGTCATCCAATGCCACTCCCAGAGGAACTGATGCAGAAGCTAGGAGGTGGATTCGGATACACCAAGATCGATCTTGCTGATGCCTACAACCAGATCAAGCTGGCACCAGAGAGTCAACGCAGGCTAGCCCTCAGCACTCACCGTGGGGTACTCCTGCAGCAACGACTTCCTTTCGGGATAAAGTCAGCACCTGGTTACTTTCAAGAGATCATGGAAAACCTGACCTGTGATCTACCTGGTGTTGCCGTCTTCCAAGATGATATACTTGTCAGCGGGAAGGACGCCAACGACCACCTGAGCAACCTGGAACGTTTGCTCACTCGTCTGAACGACAAAGGACTCAGATGTCGTCGTGAAAAGTGCGAGTTCGCACAAGCCAGTGTGGAATACCTTGGACATACCTTATCGGCCGAAGGGATCTCCAAAGGATCGAAGGTCGAGGCAGTTTTGAAAATGCCAGCCCCTACGGACGTCTCAAGCTTGAAGTCTTTCTTGGGCTCAGTTCAGTTTTACGGGAAGTTCATCCCTAACCTGGCCAGCATGGCAGAGCCGCTCTACCGCCTGACGAAGAAGGCGAACCCCTGGAAGTGGGGAGATGAGGAACAGGCAGCATTTGAACAGTTGAAAAATGTGCTTTCCTCGGATCAAGTTCTGGTACACTTCGATCCAAACAAGACTTTGGGACTAGCTTGTGACGCGTCCAACGTTGGAATTGGAGCAGTCATATTTCATCGCTATCCAGATGGAAGCGAGCGCCCAATCGCCAACGTGTCCAAGACTCTCACGGCTGCAGAAAGGAACTACAGCCAAATCCACAAGGAGGCATCCAAGTCTCAGATGACTCCAGACTTGAAAGCTGTCGTCAAGGTAACCAGACAGTACAAGGCCGGAGATCCTGTGTATGCTCTGTACCATGGACCTCGCCGAGACAAACAACCCCGATGGGTACCAGCAGTCATCAAGAAGTCTCTGGGTACTCGCTGCTTCAACGTCATGGTCATTCCTCATGGTCCAGTATGGAGACGACACTGGGAACAGCTACAGCCACGCTACACCACTGAGGAAGACAATGAACCTGGTGAGGAAGTGGACACTGTTTCTGAACTTGCAACAGATCACCCCATGGAGATCTTGGAAACTGTGCCACAAACTCGGAGACAGACCAAACCCAAAGGTACTCCATCCGTTCCAGAGTATGGACCAGACAATCCAAGACGGTCAAAGAGAACACGCAAACCCACAGAGAGACTTTGCTGTTGATGCTTGAGGAGTAGCATCAGTTTAGGTGGGGAGGTGTTGTGGAGATCGCTAGATACCACTGGAATCGAATGGAAGGATAAAGAACATTATGGAACTTACTTTGATTTAGTGCGCAGTCACTCATGACGTAAGCGTAGACGCTCATCGGACAGACGGAACTGTGTAGATCTAACCAGATTAGTGTCGATGTTTCCCGAATATTCTCGTATTGTTGTTCTTTACCAGTCTTGCACTTGTTCTTTCTTACACTGTGCTGAGAGATATTGTCACCGTTGTTCCAGCTGTTAATAAATCTACAGAACCTACACAAATCGTTGTGTCTCCTTTGCGACTGAGAGTGACGAAAGGAAAAACACGACAACTCTTCTTGAGTATTCCCAACTCAAAATTCGAGTTACAGGTTTAAAGGGACACATAGAAACTTTTGATTTTCCCTCTTTGCCATGCTTAGGGGAAAATGGAAGCTAATTTTTGCCCCTTTAAAGACGAAAGGCACAACAAATAATTTTCACAAATGAAACTTTTTTTTATGAACTAAAAATTCAAGTGGAGAGGGGATGAGAGACGTGAGGAGATGGCCGCGGTTGCGAGATGGGTGGGGAGTCTGGGCTATAAAGTTCTTGCACGCGAGACAATATACTTCTTTTTTGTGTGTGTGTGTGGGGGGGTATTTTGTTTATCAACTCTCTCTCTCTCTCTCTCTCACTCTCTCTCTCTCTCTCTCTCTCTCTCTCTCTCTCTCTCTCTCTCTCTCTCTCTCACTCTCTCTCTCTCTCTCTCTCTCTGAATATTTGTGTCATCCTAAATGTTAGAGGGGAGGGGGGGCAAAAAGTAGCTTCCATTTTCCCTCTTTGCCAAGCCTTTCGATCCATTTTGGTGACCTCGCCACCTAAGCATGGCAAAGAGGAAAATTCAAAAGTTTCTATGTGTCCCTTTGAACCTGTAACTTGAATTTTGAGTTGGGAATACTCAAGAACAATCATTACATTTTTGAAGATTATATATAATTTTTGTCTTTGGAGATTTAATTTGAATTTTGAGTTGAGAACAATAAAGAAGACATGTTGAATGTATGAAACGTATTACTTGTTGAGTTTGTATTCATTGGGCGGGGGTTCATTGTATCAAAATAGTGTTCCATTTACATACAGACATACACACAGACAGACGGACAAAGTGAATCCAGTATACCCCCTCCAACTTCATTTGGCTGGGGTATAAATATCAATATCACTTAAGATTTAGTATCATTGTATCAAAATATTGTTCCATATATACATACAGACATACACACAGACAGATGGACAAAGTGAATCCAGTATACCCCCCTCCAACTTCGTTGGGCAGGGGTATACATATTGTTCCATATCTGACAACATTTCACGGGTGAAGCAAGTTTACCTTTAGTAGAGTTTCAGAACAATCATGTAAATTAGTAAGCTTTCAGAACAATCACGTATGAGGGCTTACATGATTACGATGAAATAAATAGTAGACTTTCAGAACAATCATGTAATAGTCACTTTTCAGAACAATCACGCGTAACATACACACACATGAAAGCTAAATGTATTAGCACATCTCTGTTTTCAATGACACTTGTTTTTTTATTACACAGCAACCACCAGAATTTTGTATTTGAATTATTCAAATGGTTTGATAAAGTGTCAGTTGATATGAACAAACCTCCCCCACCCCCTACACCTAAAAAAGGGAGTGGAGAGACGGATCAATTCAAACACACATCTGAAGCTGTCGCGCACACAGAAGACGGATCAACTCAACCACACTTCGTTGGGCAGGGGTATACAAATTGTTCCATATCTGACCACATTTCACGGGTGAAGCAAGTTTACCTTTAGTAGAGTTTCAGAACAATCATGTAAATTAGTAAGCTTTCAGAACAAACACGTATGAGGGCTGACATGATTACGATGAAATAAATAGTAGACTTTCAGAGCGGCAATAGCGGGTTGCGGCAATAACGGGTTGCGGCAATAGCGGGTTGCGGCAATAACGGGTCGCGGCAACAACGGGCCGCGGCAATAGCGAGTTGTAACCGATAATATAACACAATGTGTAATACAATGCAATGGACAACACAATGCAATGGGCAATACAAAATACAACAAGAGGCGAAGCCTTCAAGGCTCACGTAAGAAATCGACAAACAGTAACACAAACTCAATCACTCCGTCACACATACACACACTGGAAACACGCTGTGCAGGCCTTTTGAGTATAATGCTTTGCACACGGCTCTCCGCGCGCGTGCGCTGCGAGAGTAACAGCCAACGGAAACGCGAGCGACGAATCTGGGCCCTGTTTACAATCTACATACCACACACGACACAAACCAGTCACCTGTTTCACCCCCCCCCCAAAACCACCCACCACCCGTTTTTTAACTACATACGTGCCGACGAAATGTTGATGATTGCTTCAATACTTTGAAGCTGTTGCTTGGATAATAACCAGGTAAAATTAGTATTTCGGTGTTCAGTCAAATGTTAAAGTTTCTACCACAGACATGCACACACACATGCATACATACGCACGCACGCACGCACGCACGCACAGACAGACAAAGGTTAGCATCGCATAGGCTACACTTACGTGAGCCAAAAATCAAAAACAAAAACATTTGGACAGTACAATATAATTTGGACAGTACAATATAATTTGGACAGTACGATATAATTTGAACAGTACAATGCAATGCTATGCACAACAAATCAGTATGCAAAAGACACCACGATCGACAAAACAAAACAATGGGAAACACTATGGACAACACAACACGGTGACAGCGGCCTACCTGACGAGATGTCTTCGGAATGGCCCCGCTACCTGACTGCTGGCTCGCCATTGTTCTCGTCCTGTCTCACCTGAAACATCAACACCATGTTACAAAATTAATATGACAAAAACGAAGGATACCACTTTTGTAAAAATCGACGAAAATTCAGGCAGAAAAAGTTTGAATGAAATGACGGGAAGGAATTGTTCAGTTGGGGAACAAAACGTGTCACAATACTTTGTTGTTGTTGTTGTTGTTCCTTCCTTCTCCAGAGCCTTTATTGTGTGGAGAATGTATGCTCTTTTCTGTTCATTGTCTGATGTTATTTGTTTATGTATCGTTTGAACATTGGATTTCCCTTCTTCAAAGCTATGTAACGTCAGAGTCCGACAAAAATTGATATTTAGGCGGCAGGGGAGACTACAACATATTGCATGTTTGTGTGCGTTCAATCGTAATTTTTTTTTTATGAATTCTAAGCAGATTCGATCGATACGTGCATGTTATTTGTATTGTTGATCAAACTATGACATTTTACACAGATCTCGACAGTCATTGTTCACCTGCATCTCAGTCGCCAGCGCGGATCCAAGGAACAATGATTATGTCTCGATCTGTGTCACATGTCATATTTTGGTCAACAATACACATAACGTATAATATATCCGTCCGTTTCACATGCCAACGTTCCAACAACTTATCTTTGTTTTGTCTTTTCACTAAATTATATGTATAGTGAATTGGCCTGAACCCGGGCAGTGTCTGGTTTTTTTTTTTTTTTTTTTTTCTTTTTTTTTTGACCTCAGTTGCATGCAAGGCTGCTTCAACCCATCTTTTTTGCCTCTTTTGTCTTTTTTTTTCTTTCTTTTTCTTTTTTTTCTTTCTTTTTGGGAGGTGAGCATATCCTTCTTCATTGGTCTTTTTTTTTTTTTTTTTTTTCTTCAATGAAATTTTAATTTTGTTTTCTTTTGCATTACAGGTTACATTTCCATTAAATTACTTTTTAATTCAACAGCAATCTAGCTAAGGACAATGGGGATACACCTTTCGTAGCGCAAGTTCTTGTTGAAATACAATTTCCAATGGAATAGGCGATTTAGTTTTCTTAACTTTGCTAATGCACATTTTTGCTATCAATAAAACATGGTTAATTAACGCTGATTCCTGACATTTTTCGATTCCGAATAATACATCTGTAATAGACAATAAGAAAGCCCGACCTGTCAGACTGTTCAACATTTTTTCAATATAAGTCCAAAACCTTCTAATTCGGGGACACTCATAGAAAAAGTGTTCCATGACATCCAAAATATGTGGGCACTCGTTACAGTTTTTTGTTTGACTTACTTTCATTTTATGTAATAAAATATTGGTGGGATATAAATTGTGACAAATTTTCCATTGCAACACACGCAGGCGCACTTCTTTTGTCACCTGTCGTGGCAACAACCACGTCTGTTCGACAAAAACAAAATCTAGTTTTCTTTTCCAAAAATCGATTGCATGAGATTTTTCAATGCTATAATTCCGTTTTTTCTTTAAATATAACTTAATTAACTTGGGTTTGCTTTTAAACACATTCAATTCATCATTAACTATATGTGCTGGGTTGTCTACAATCCAATCTTTCCATTGTTTTGGAATTGCATTCATCACAGCGTTGTATTCAAAAAAGGTTATTGCAGGGTTTTGCTGCACAGTGATCTGAACATCTTCACATAACAGAAACTGATTTCTTTCAACATTCAACAAATCATTTATAACATTAAAACCTTTCTGGCGCCATTTTACAAAATCCAACACTTTACCTTTAAACTGAATCAGTCTATTATTAAATAACAGTTGATTACCAACATCATTTCTGTCAACTTCCTCTAAACCTACTTTATTTTTATTATCAAGATATGTCAAAAATACCTCTTTCCAAAAATCATTTTGAACTTTTTCGATTCCCTGTAATTCCTTTTGTGTGCAATTAATTTTTGCCAAGTGATTAAAATCTGTTAATTGTTGAATGTGCCATTTTGGGATTGCACTCCAATTTTCTCGACCTGCTTCATGCAACCGTCCAATCCAATTTAAATAAAACACTTTCTGTATATCAAACATATTGATCATTTTCAATCCACCATGCTCATATTCAGACTCCATAATTTTCCTTTTCATCTTTTCAAAAGCTTTTTTATTACTATATTGTTTTTGCCATACAAATTTGTATAGTTTCGTGTTTAGCTGTGTGAGAACTTGCTTTGGAAGACCAACAGACTGCATAATATACACAAATGGGGAAGTCATAAACGTTTTAATAACTGTTATTTTTTCCTGTATACTGAGATCTCTTTTACTCCACTGTTTAATCATGGCATCAAGACTCTCCATTTTGAATTTCCAGTTTTCCTCGATGTTTTTTGCCATTTTACAACTACTAAATTTAATCCCTAAAATTTTAATCTCCTTAACAACGTGGAAAGGCAGATTAGGTTCCGTTGGTTCTCTCCCCATTCTTAAAGCTTTCGTTTTATCTAAGTTTAATTGTAGCCCTGAGACTTTGCTAAATTGGTTCAATATGTTCATTGCCATGTTAACATCATCTCGATTTTTTAAAAACAGGGTTGTATCATCTGCCATTTGTTTTATCTTTATGACCGTACCATCCTGATTAATCATGTTCGGTGTAATTATTCCAACTATAGGGCTGTTTCTTATCTTAATCGCCAACAATTCCACCGCCAAGACGAAAGCCAACGGCGAAAACGGGCAACCCTGTCGAATCCCACTAAAAACGTTAAAACTCTCCGATAACCAACCTCCATGATTTATACAGCTTGTAGTACCTTTTATCAAAATCTCCACCCACTTTTTAAAACTAGATCCAAATCGGGCAGTGTCTGTTGGCTTTGATTATATATACAGCTACTGACGTCTGTTTGGAGTCGACACGTGCTCGTCGCGTGCACCTCAAAGCTCTTTCAGTGTCTGTTGGGTTTGATTATTATAGAGATGATGTCATCGCCATGGAGCTACTGATGTCTGTTTGGTTTGATTTTATAGAGATGATGTCCTCGCCATGGAGCTACTGACGTCTGTTGGGTTTGATGATATAGAGATGATGTCATCGCCATGGAGCTACTGATGTCTGTTTGGTTTGATGATATAGAGATGATGTCATCGCCATGGAGCTACTGACGTCTGGTTGGTTTGATTATATAGAGATGATGTCATCGCCATGGAGCTACTGATGTCTGTTTGGTTTGATGATATAGAGATGATGTCGTCGCCATGGAGCTACTGACGTATGTTGGGTTTGATGATATAGAGATGATGTCATCGCCATGGAGCTACTGACGTCTGTTGGGTTTGATTATATAGATATGATGTCATCGCCATGGAGCTACTGACGTCTGTTGGGTTTGATTTAATAGAGATGATGTCATCGCCATGGAGCTACTGACGTCTGTTTCGAGTCGACACGTGCTCGGTGCGCGCATCTCAAAGCTTTCAGTGTCTGGTGGGTTTGATTATATAGAGATGATGTCGTCGCCATGGAGCTACTGACGTATGTTGGGTTTGATGATTATAGAGATGATGTCATCGCCGTAGAGTTACTGATGTCTGTTTGGTTTGATTATATAGAGATGATGTCCTCGCCATGGAGCTACTGATGTCTGTTTGGTTTGATTTTATAGAGATGATGTCCTCGCCATGGAGCTACTGACGTCTGTTGGGTTTGATGATATAGAGATGATGTCATCGCCATGGAGCTACTGATGTCTGTTTGGTTTGATGATATAGAGATGATGTCATCGCCATGGAGCTACTGACGTCTGGTTGGTTTGATGATATAGAGATGATGTCATCGCCATGGAGCTACTGATGTCAGTTTGGTTTGATGATATAGAGATGATGTCGTCGCCATGGAGCTACTGACGTATGTTGGGTTTGATGATATAGAGATGATGTCATCGCCATGGAGCTACTGACGTCTGTTGGGTTTGATTATATAGATATGATGTCATCGCCATGGAGCTACTGACGTCTGTTGGGTTTGATTATATAGAGATGATGTCATCGCCATGGAGCTACTGACGTCTGTTTCGAGTCGACACGTGCTCGGTGCGCGCATCTCAAAGCTTTCAGTGTCTGGTGGGTTTGATTATATAGAGATGATGTCATCGCCATGGAGCTACTGACGTCTGTTGGGTTTGACGATTATAGAGATGATGTCATCGCCGTAGAGTTACTGATGTCTGTTTGGTTTGATTATATAGAGATGATGTCATCGCCATGGAGCTACTGACGTCTGTTGGGTTCGATTATATAGAGATGATGTCATCGCCGTAGAGCTACTGATGTCTGTTGGGTTTGATTATATATATAGAGATGATGTCATCGCCATGGAGCTACTGATGTCTGTTGGGTTTGATTATATATATATAGAGATGATGTCATAGTCATGGAGCTACTGACGTCTGTTGGGTTCGATTATATAGAGATGATGTCATAGTCATGGAGCTACTGACGTCTGTTGGGTTCGATTATATAGAGATGATGTCATAGTCATGGAGCTACTGACGTCTGTTGGGTTCGATTATATAGAGATGATGTCATAGTCATGGAGCTACTGATGTCTGTTTGTAGTCGACACGTGCTCGGCGCACGCACCTCAAAGCTTTCAGTGTCACATTGACACAATGGCAAATTCAGCGTTAAACCGAATTCGTAAAACTTGTCACTGCTTTTATTTTTACAAGCAATTATTGCACCTTATGTTTGACATACCATTCACTTTTTGGCATCAAACAAGTCCTTTTCCAACATATCCTTTAGAAAACCATGCACTTGTTGCCATCAAACACGTCCCTTTCCAACAGATCCTATACAGAACCATGCACTTGTTGCCATCAAACAAGTCCCTTTCCAACAGATCCTATAAAGAACCATGCACTTGTTGCCATCAAACAAGTCCCTTTCCAACAGATCCTTTAAAGAACCATGCACTTGTTAACATCAAACAAGTCCCTTTCCAACAGATCCTTTAAAAATCCACGCACTTGTTGCCATCAAACAAGTCCCTTTACAACAGATCCTTTAAAGAACCATGCACTTGTTGCCATCAAACAAGTCCCTTTCCAACTGATCCTTTAAAAAAACCATGCACTTGCCCAGCTAGCACGCTTTCGTCGGCCGACTGACGATTTCAGTCGGGTGACGTCGTCATATGTCGTGTGTCGTCGTCCGTTGTCGCGCCGATATCGTTTTGACTGTGTGTAAAACTCGGCAAATGTACGTAATAAATCCCGACATCGGCCCGACGCAATGTTGCTGTCGATAAAAATATGCAGAGTTACGGGAGATAACAAATTTATTATCATTATCTTAACATTTGTTACGTCCCCTGTTCAAACGTCGGGCCATCAACCGCGTGACATGACCCTGCAAATGCGAAACTAAATTATTCATATTTGTTGACTTTTTCACATAGGAGTAGGATAATTAATTGTAAGTTTTGTTTGTATATTTGCAATCAAATACAGCATGAGCTCAAACCATGAGTTTTACATTTTAAAAATACGCCATCATATATACTTGAAATACTCAAATAGCTTTCCTTATGGTAAACAAGATTGAGTTTTGAACATGGCTGCTACTTTCCCGCGTGAGCGAATTTTATTTGTTTTCTTAGTTCAAGTTAATATCGAAAGAAGAGACATTCTTGCGAATGTTGGACAGCACATTGATGATATGTTATCCGAGACGAATGTCGCCTCGGGATCTCAATCTGAGTGCTGGTCCCAGTGCCACGTGGTGGCGGTGATAGTTCAATAGTTCATTAGTTGTGTAGCCAGTCAGAGTCTTGGCAGTGACAATCAGAGCTGCTGACGTCAACTCGAGGACAACCGACGGATGGAGCGAGTAAGTGATTTCGTTTTGTACATACTGCTGAATCTGTAGCTGTACGTGTGGTTTGCACTGTTACACTTGGGGGGGGGGGGTGTACATGCTGATGTATCTGTAGCTGTAGGTGTGTGTATTGCATTGTAACACTTGGGGGGGGGGTTGTACATACTGATCTATCTGTAGCTGGTGGTGTGTTTTGCACTGATGCACACTTGGGGGGGGGGGGGTGTACATACTGCTGAATCTGTAGCTGTAGGTGTGTTTTGCACAGTAACACTGGGGGGGGGGGGGGTTGTACATACTGCTGAATCTGTAGCTGTAGGTGTGTTTTGTACTGTTACACTTGGGGGGGGGGGTGTACATACTGATGTATCTGTAGCAGTAGGTGTGTTATGTACTGTTACAGTAGGGGGGGGAGGGGGGGGGGGGTTGAACATACTGCTGTATCTGTAGCTGTAGGTGTGTTATGTACTGTTACAGTAGGGGGGGGAGGGGGGGTTGAACATACTGCTGTTTTTGTAGCTGTAGGTGTGTTTTGCACACAAGGGGGGGGGGGGTGGGGGGTGGGGTTGGGGTTGTACATACTGCTGTATCTGTAGCTCTTGGTGTGTTTTGCACTCTACACGGGGGAAGGGGGTGGAGTGTTGTACACACTGCTGTATCTGTAGCAGTACGTGCGATTTGTGCTGTTACAGTTGGGGGGGGGAGGGGTGTACATACTGCTGTAGCTGTAGGTGTTTTTTGCACTGTTACACATGGGTTGGGGGAGGGGGGGTTGTACATACTGCTGAATCTGTAGCTGTATGTGTGTGTTGCACTGTTACATTGGGGGTGGGGTGGGGGGGTATACACACTGCTGTATCTGTAGCTGTAGGTGTGTTTTGTACTGTTACTTAGGGGGAGGGGGTGTACATACTGCTGTAGCTGTAACTGTAAGTAATTTTTGCACTGTTACACTTGGGGGGGGGGGGGGATTGTACATTCCGTGCTGAATCTGTTGCTGTAGGTGTGTTTTATACTGTAATACTGAGGGGGGGGGGGTTGTACATACGGCTGTATCTGTAGCTGTAGGTGTGTTTTGTACTGTTACAGTGAGGGCGGTAGAGGCGGGGGGGGGGGGGGGGGGGGGGTTCTACATACTGCTGTATCTGTAGCTGGTGATGTGTTTTGCACTGTTACACTGGGGGGGGGGGGGGGGGTTGTACATACTGCTGTATCTGTATCTGTAGGTTTGTTTTCCACTTTAACACTGGGGGGAGGGGGGTTGTACTGCTGTAGCTGTAGCTGTAAGTGGATTTTGCACCGTTACACTTGGGGGGGGGGGGGGGGGGGGTGTACATACTGCTGTATCTGTAGCTGCACCCAGCCAGCAAGACATGAGCGGCCGATAATCGGCCGAACACCCTTCAAAACGTCGGGGCTGTGACGTCAAAAGAGACGACGCGGGTGTTGGCCCGACTAACTTTTGCAAAGAGGCAACGAGGCGGCCGACAGGCGGCCGAACACCTGTACTATGGTGGCACGCATCCGGTCCGATGTTAATCGGCCCGATGGCTTGTTGGACCTGCGGCCCGACACCTTATGCCGACATCGTCCCGATGTCTTCCCGCTGAAATCGATATCTTCCCGATGTCGGCATAAGGTGTCGGGCCGCAGGTCCAACAAGTCATCGGGCCGATTAACATCGGACCGGATGCGTGCCGCCATAGTACAGGTGTTCGGCCGCCTGTCGGCCGCCTCGTTGCCTCTTTGCAAAAGTTAGTCGGGCCAACACCCGCGTCGTCTCTTTTGACGTCACCGGCCCGACTTTTTGAAGGGTGTTCGGCCGACTATCGGCCGCTAATGTCTTGCTGGCTGGGTGTTGCCATCAAACAAGTCCCTTGCCAACTGATCCTTTAAATAACCATGCACTATGTCGCCTGTATAATGTGTCTGGATCATGGAGCGATGCAAACTTAGAAGCAACTAAAACAGGTCAGCCGCCTTATTATTTCCAACAGTGGAGAACCAGCGCATTACAGAACACAACCGTCAAACGTAAAAAGACTTGCTGGGTTAAACTGCACAACGTTTCATTTGTATAGAAGTCTATAAAAACCAATGTCATAATGAGTTCACATAAGCAAATCATACAATCCCATTTGTAGTCATTCTCTTGGTCGCCCACCCCCCCCCCCCACCCCCAGAGAGAACTAGTTCAATCACAGCCACTGTCTGCTTTCACTCAGACGTGAATAAGGTGTGATTTGAAAGCGACACATAGAAAGCTGTCGTCTGGGATTAATAGATCTTTCCTTATGCACCCGTTCTGGGATTTTTTTAAAACATTTTTTATTCTCTTTATTTATATAGCGCCTTATCCGGAGTTCAAAGCGGTTAATGCCGTGTGAGATGGAATTTTTTACACAATATATCACGCATTCACATCGACCAGCAAACCTCAAGCCTGTTAGGCGAATGTTCACCTTTCGTGGCCTTTATTCCAAGTCACACGGGTATTTGATGGACATTTTTTTTATCTATGCCTATACAATTTTGCCAGGAAAGACCCTTTTGTCAATCG
>NW_027127349.1:0-1000 GCF_037325665.1 Littorina saxatilis
AAGTACTCGTCATCATCCTTACCGCGGCATCAATAATATGCAGTGCGTCGTCTGTGCCGCTGAAACTGCGCAGGTATATTCTGGCCATTATTACAGCCCACTACACGCTGCATGAAAAGAAAACAGGTCAAGTACTCGTCATAATCCCTAATAATTATGCAGTGCGTCGTCTGTGCCTCTGATTCTGCGCAGGTATATTCTGCCCTTAACTACCCCAAAACTGTGGATGTTGGCATCCTTAAGGAATGTAAAAATAATCACAACGATTTGTTTGTTTGTTTGTTTGTTTGCTTAACGCCCAGCCGACCACGAAGGACCATATCAGGGCGGTACTGCTTTGACATATAACGTGCGCCACACACAAGACAGAAGTCGCAGCACAGGCTTCGTGTCTCACCCAGTCACATTATTCTGACACCGGACCAACCAGTCCTAGCACCATAGACCTATAGGTCCCTGCTAGCACTAACCCCATAATGCCAGACGCCAGGCGGAGCAGCCACTAGATTGCCAATTTTAAAGTCTTAGATATAACCCGGCCGGGGTTTGAACCCACGACCTCCCGATTACCGGGCGGACGCCTTACCACTAGGCCAACCGTGCCGGTTCAATCACAACGATCATCTGTGTCTCTTGGGAATGTAAGTGATAACATAATGTGAAAATGATAAGTAGTCAGTAATGATATTTGTATCGCATGGAAGAGTACGGACTGTAACAGGGAAAATATATGAAATATTATCTTTTATGCGATTATCTATCCGCAATGGATTTGTAGCTGTCTCAGTGTTTGGTTTAGCAATGTGAATTAGACATGCAGTGATTTCATTATATACGTGTTTTCTTCAGTCACGGGACTGTTGGTGCTGGCATTAACTGGTAAGTTTTCCCTTTTCCTTTGTCTGTGTCTTTTTGTGATTCTATTATATTTATATACACTTTTTTTTAAAGAAGTTTTAAATTCAGATTTTCTAAACCATGTCCCGCTATATGAAAAGGT
>NW_027127350.1:0-6053 GCF_037325665.1 Littorina saxatilis
GAGACTGTGCGCCCAACAGGGTTTACGAGACCTGAGACTGTGCGCCCAACAGGGTTTACGAGATCTGAGACTGTGCGCCCAACAGGGTTTACGAGATCTGAGACTGTGCGCCCAACAGGGTTTACGAGAGCTGAGACTGTGCGCCCATCAGGGTTTACGAGACCTGAGACTGTGCGCCCAACAGGGTTTACGAGATCTGAGACTGTGCGCCCAACAGGGTTTACGAGACCTGAGACTGTGCGCCCAACAGGGTTTACGAGACCTGAGACTGTGCGCCCAACAGGGTTTACGAGACCTGAGACTGTGCGCCCAACAGGGTTTACGAGACCTGAGACTGTGCGCCCAACAGGGTTTACGAGACCTGAGACTGTGCGCCCAACAGGGTTTACGAGATCTGAGACTGTGCGCACAACAGGGTTTACGAGATCTGAGACTGTGCGCCCAACAGGGTTTACGAGACCTGAGACTGTGCGCCCAACAGGGTTTACGAGACCTGAGACTGTGCGCCCAACAGGGTTTACGAGACCTGAGACTGTGCGCCCAACAGGGTTTACGAGACCTGAGACTGTGCGCCCAACAGGGTTTACGAGACCTGAGACTGTGCGCCCAACAGGGTTTACGAGACCTGAGACTGTGCGCCCAACAGGGTTTACGAGACCTGAGACTGTGCGCCCAACAGGGTTTACGAGACCTGAGACTGTGCGCCCAACAGGGTTTACGAGACCTGAGACTGTGCGCCCAACAGGGTTTACGAGACCTGAGACTGTGCGCCCAACAGGGTTTACGAGACCTGAGACTGTGCGCCCAACAGGGTTGACGAGACCTGAGACTGTGCGCCCAACAGGGTTTACGAGACCTGAGACTGTGCGCCCAACAGGGTTTACGAGACCTGAGACTGTGCGCCCAACAGGGTTTACGAGACCTGAGACTGTGCGCCCAACAGGGTTTACGAGACCTGAGACTGTGCGCCCAACAGGGTTTACGAGACCTGAGACTGTGCGCCCAACAGGGTTGACGAGACCTGAGACTGTGCGCCCAACAGGGTTGACGAGACCTGAGACTGTGCGCCCAACAGGGTTGACGAGACCTGAGACTGTGCGCCCAACAGGGTTGACGAGACCTGAGACTGTGCGCCCAACAGGGTTGACGAGACCTGAGACTGTGCGCCCAACAGGGTTGACGAGACCTGAGACTGTGCGCCCAACAGGGTTGACGAGACCTGAGACTGTGCGCCCAACAGGGTTTACGAGACCTGAGACTGTGCGCCCAACAGGGTTTACGAGACCTGAGACTGTGCGCCCAACAGGGTTGACGAGACCTGAGACTGTGCGCCCAACAGGGTTTACGAGACCTGAGACTGTGCGCCCAACAGGGTTGACGAGACCTGAGACTGTGCGCCCAACAGGGTTGACGAGACCTGAGACTGTGCGCCCAACAGGGTTTACGAGACCTGAGACTGTGCGCCCAACAGGGTTTACGAGACCTGAGACTGTGCGCCCAACAGGGTTTACGAGACCTGAGACTGAGCGCCCAACAGGGTTTACGAGACCTGAGACTGTGCGCCCAACAGGGTTTACGAGACCCGAGACTGTGCGCCCAACAGGGTTGACGAGACCTGAGACTGTGCGCCCAACAGGGTTTACGAGACCTGAGACTGTGCGCCCAACAGGGTTGACGAGACCTGAGACTGTGCGCCCAACAGGGTTGACGAGACCTGAGACTGTGCGCCCAACAGGGTTTACGAGACCTGAGACTGTGCGCCCAACAGGGTTGACGAGACCTGAGACTGTGCGCCCAACAGGGTTGACGAGACCTGAGACTGTGCGCCCAACAGGGTTGACGAGACCTGAGACTGTGCGCCCAACAGGGTTGACGAGACCTGAGACTGTGCGCCCAACAGGGTTGACGAGACCTGAGACTGTGCGCCCAACAGGGTTTACGAGACCTGAGACTGTGCGCCCAACAGGGTTTACGAGACCTGAGACTGTGCGCCCAACAGGGTTTACGAGACCTGAGACTGTGCGCCCAACAGGGTTTACGAGACCTGAGACTGAGCGCCCAACAGGGTTTACGAGACCTGAGACTGTGCGCCCAACAGGGTTTACGAGACCTGAGACTGTGCGCCCAACAGGGTTTACGAGACCTGAGACTGTGCGCCCAACAGGGTTTACGAGACCTGAGACTGTGCGCCCAACAGGGTTTACGAGATCTGAGACTGTGCGCCCAACAGGGTTTACGGGACCTGAGACTGTGCGCCCAACAGGGTTTACGAGACCTGAGACTGTGCGCCCAACAGGGTTTACGAGATCTGAGACAGTGCGCCCAACAGGGTTTACGAGACCTGAGACTGTGCGCCCAACAGGGTTTACGAGACCTGAGAATGTGCGCCCAACAGGGTTTACGAGACCCGAGACTGTGCGCCCAACAGGGTTTACGAGATCTGAGACCGTGCGCCCAACAGGGTTTACGAGACCTGAGACTGTGCGCCCAACAGGGTTTACGAGACCTGAGACTGTGCGCCCAACAGGGTTTACGAGACCCGAGACTGTGCGCCCAACAGGGTTTACGAGACCTGAGACTGTGCGCCCAACAGGGTTTACGAGACCTGAGACTGTGCGCCCAACAGGGTTGACGAGACCTGAGACTGTGCGCCCAACAGGGTTTACGAGACCTGAGACTGTGCGCCCAACAGGGTTTACGAGACCTGAGACTGTGCGCCCAACAGGGTTTACGAGACCTGAGACTGTGCGCCCAACAGGGTTTACGAGACCTGAGACTGTGCGCCCAACAGGGTTGACGAGACCTGAGACTGTGCGCCCAACAGGGTTGACGAGACCTGAGACTGTGCGCCCAACAGGGTTGACGAGACCTGAGACTGTGCGCCCAACAGGGTTGACGAGACCTGAGACTGTGCGCCCAACAGGGTTTACGAGACCTGAGACTGTGCGCCCAACAGGGTTTACGAGACCTGAGACTGTGCGCCCAACAGGGTTGACGAGACCTGAGACTGTGCGCCCAACAGGGTTGACGAGACCTGAGACTGTGCGCCCAACAGGGTTTACGAGACCTGAGACTGTGCGCCCAACAGGGTTGACGAGACCTGAGACTGTGCGCCCAACAGGGTTGACGAGACCTGAGACTGTGCGCCCAACAGGGTTGACGAGACCTGAGACTGTGCGCCCAACAGGGTTGACGAGACCTGAGACTGTGCGCCCAACAGGGTTGACGAGACCTGAGACTGTGCGCCCAACAGGGTTTACGAGACCTGAGACTGTGCGCCCAACAGGGTTTACGAGACCTGAGACTGTGCGCCCAACAGGGTTTACGAGACCTGAGACTGTGCGCCCAACAGGGTTTACGAGACCTGAGACTGAGCGCCCAACAGGGTTTACGAGACCTGAGACTGTGCGCCCAACAGGGTTTACGAGACCTGAGACTGTGCGCTCAACAGGGTTTACGAGATCTGAGACTGTGCGCCCATCAGGGTTTACGAGACCTGAGACTGTGCGCCCAACAGGGTTTACGAGATCTGAGACTGTGCGCCCAACAGGGTTTACGGGACCTGAGACTGTGCGCCCAACAGGGTTTACGAGACCTGAGACTGTGCGCCCAACAGGGTTTACGAGATCTGAGACAGTGCGCCCAACAGGGTTTACGAGACCTGAGACTGTGCGCCCAACAGGGTTTACGAGACCTGAGACTGTGCGCCCAACAGGGTTTACGAGACCCGAGACTGTGCGCCCAACAGGGTTTACGAGATCTGAGACTGTGCGCCCAACAGGGTTTACGAGAGCTGAGACTGTGCGCCCAACAGGGTTTACGAGAGCTGAGACTGTGCGCCCAACAGGGTTTACGAGACCCTGAGACTGTGCGCCCAACAGGGTTTACGAGATCTGAGACTGTGCGCCCAACAGGGTTTACGAGAGCTGAGACTGTGCGCCCAACAGGGTTGACGAGACCTGAGACTGTGCGCCCAACAGGGTTTACGAGACCTGAGACTGTGCGCCCAACAGGGTTTACGAGACCTGAGACTGTGCGCCCAACAGGGTTTACGAGACCTGAGACTGTGCGCCCAACAGGGTTTACGAGACCTGAGACTGTGCGCCCAACAGGGTTGACGAGACCTGAGACTGTGCGCCCAACAGGGTTGACGAGACCTGAGACTGTGCGCCCAACAGGGTTGACGAGACCTGAGACTGTGCGCCCAACAGGGTTGACGAGACCTGAGACTGTGCGCCCAACAGGGTTGACGAGACCTGAGACTGTGCGCCCAACAGGGTTGACGAGACCTGAGACTGTGCGCCCAACAGGGTTGACGAGACCTGAGACTGTGCGCCCAACAGGGTTGACGAGACCTGAGACTGTGCGCCCAACAGGGTTTACGAGACCTGAGACTGTGCGCCCAACAGGGTTGACGAGACCTGAGACTGTGCGCCCAACAGGGTTGACGAGACCTGAGACTGTGCGCCCAACAGGGTTGACGAGACCTGAGACTGTGCGCCCAACAGGGTTGACGAGACCTGAGACTGTGCGCCCAACAGGGTTGACGAGACCTGAGACTGTGCGCCCAACAGGGTTTACGAGACCTGAGACTGTGCGCCCAACAGGGTTTACGAGACCTGAGACTGTGCGCCCAACAGGGTTTACGAGACCTGAGACTGTGCGCCCAACAGGGTTTACGAGACCTGAGACTGAGCGCCCAACAGGGTTTACGAGACCTGAGACTGTGCGCCCAACAGGGTTTACGAGACCTGAGACTGTGCGCCCAACAGGGTTTACGAGACCTGAGACTGTGCGCCCAACAGGGTTTACGAGATCTGAGACTGTGCGCCCAACAGGGTTTACGGGACCTGAGACTGTGCGCCCAACAGGGTTTACGAGACCTGAGACTGTGCGCCCAACAGGGTTTACGAGATCTGAGACAGTGCGCCCAACAGGGTTTACGAGACCTGAGACTGTGCGCCCAACAGGGTTTACGAGACCTGAGAATGTGCGCCCAACAGGGTTTACGAGACCGAGACTGTGCGCCCAACAGGGTTTACGAGATCTGAGACTGTGCGCCCAACAGGGTTTACGAGACCTGAGACTGTGCGCCCAACAGGGTTTACGAGACCTGAGACTGTGCGCCCAACAGGGTTTACGAGACCTGAGACTGTGCGCCCAACAGGGTTTACGAGATCTGAGACTGTGCGCCCAACAGGGTTTACGAGACCTGAGACTGTGCGCCCAACAGGGTTTACGAGAAGGAGTGTGTTTTTAACAATTGATGATGTAGAGCGAACCAGGGCCGACATTTTGAAGTACTGTTTTGTCGGTCAATTTGCAATTCGTAGTGGTGTCTGTTGCTTTCTCGTGAGCAAAAAGTGTCAAAGTTGAAGTGGTTAGTTTACTATGATCAGTTCTGAAACTGACATCTTGCCGTTTAAACACGCATACACGCATGTTCGCACGCACGCATACACACACGCATCCACACGCAAACATATACATACAAACATACGCGCACACGTACACACATACACAAACACGCGCGCGAACACATACATACGAACCCACGCGAGCACTCGCACGCACGAGCACACACACACACACACACACACACACACACACACACACACACACACACACGCACACACACACACACACACACACACACACACACACACACACACACACACACACACACACACACACACACACACACACACGAAACAAATTTTAAGGGGGAAAACACATGAATTTTAACACTTCCTAAACAAAGTAATACCAACATCGAAATACGATATTGATAATGATTGTTGCCGATCCCTGCCCCCTCAAGTCAACACATGAGATAGCTTTTTCAACCAGAGATAAAGTCAGAGACTGTTATGTAAAGCACACAGTATGTTTGCTCTCCAGTGTCTGATAAAGTGTGGTTGACAATGCCAAGTTATCAGATATAAACATATTCTGACTGATATACCTGGTGACGATATTTAGTGGTAATAATTTATGATTTGAAGACCTGAAATTGTAATGTTTTACAATTGCTATCTATTTTTCTAGATGCT
>NW_027127351.1:0-10000 GCF_037325665.1 Littorina saxatilis
ATAGCGCAGTAGAAACTGCTTTACCTAACTCACAGGGCTATTGTTTTGTCCCTGGGTTGATCAGTTTTTTTCGGAGGTCGAAAGGTGTTAGCCATAGGGGTTTACATACGGTCGTTTGACGATTTTGGAGTGGAAAAATTGAAAGTGCATAGCCTGCACACGAAAGACTGTAAAGAAGGGTGGTCGAATAGACACACGATGCTTTCGATTAGGCCAAAAACAAAATAGGTGTGGTTACGGTAACATAGCCAAATAAAATAGGGTAGGAAGGTAGGCAATCACTTTTTCTTTTTACTTTTTTTTCTAATGTGTACAAATTAAACCTACTTGACAGGGAAATAAGTGTGCGACTCGGGCGCTTTCGCTTTCTTTGCGTTTTCTGCACTCGTTTTCTTGTTTTTTGTGGGGTTGTTTTTTTTTACAAATGTAATAAAAAGTTATAGGGTCGGCCCCTAAAAATAGGGTAGGTCGGGTTACCGTAACCACACCTATTTTTTTTTTTTAGGCCTTAATGATGTTCCATTTATTGAACTTTATGAAAATATCTATGGATTTTTTTTTCTCTTATGTCTGTGGGTTATACAAGTCTGTACTCAATAGATTAAGTCAAGTGTTCACTAAATGTTTTCAGATAGACTGGAAATCGAGACGAGGTGGTGGTGTATGTGCGTGTGTATGTGTGTGTGTTGTTGTTTTTAGAAAAGTGGAAGTGACACTGTGGCCGTCGTATTTTTTAAGCAAATTAAGCATTTCTGCTTGGAAGCTTAACATAAATCAATCAATTTGTTTATTAAAATCCAAACAATCTATTTAAAATTGAAATTTTAGTGCCAGATTCAAAAATGAAAGAACTTACTATTCTTTATCAATTCTTGAATCCTAAAATATACAGGTATGCCACGATTACTCTGAAAATGTGCTTAAAAGTCAGAGATCCCGGGCTTATTTTCGCATGCTACACGGAGACAAGAGCGACCATTCTTGGTCTTCTGGTTTCGGTTAGCCAAGCCTCACTACACTAAAATTACTGTTTCCAGGAGTAGAGTTTAAAGACTTTAGTCCGGGATAAACTCCATTGAGGGTACAGTTTATACCAACAATAAAGTCTCAATCCTCGACTCTTGCATTCCGGTGTTGTGATGTGAGATTGGCCCCTCTGTCACCTTTCCCACTCGGCCTCGTTGATCTTGTATAAACTTCACTCTGAACAAAAAAACATCCTTCGATAGTACTGACGGCCGACCTTGGGTACCTTACATTCGTGGGATCAAATCTGTTCAACCAATTTTTTTTTTTTAAACTTAGAAATTTGATTAATCCGAAAATGTTTCCCTTCTCATTCAAGGGACGTAACCACTCGGTACACGTTTCGGAAGAAATCGAATTTTGGGGTGAATTCTATTAAATTTCACAACCAATTTTCTTCACATGCAAGAAACTGACGTGCTTTTCGTCATTATTTAAAGTTCACTTCTTTAATTTTACCAGGCAGAAAGAACATTTCAGTCTCGAGTATATACTGAGGGGGTAAGATGAAAGACTGAGGGGCCAATCTCACATCGTTACACCGGCCCTGAATGTCAGCCTTGATCGTCTAGATATGTCCCAACTTCAGGTGACCAGCTGGTTAATCCTCCATGTAAAAACTGTTTACACACATGCACACAACACTTATAATCTGGCTCCTGACTAGTTGCGTGGAGCGTTAGGTTTACTGTACAGGCCCCACCGTTTGTTGACACGGTGTCCCGAATGTGTAGGGAGCGAAAGGCTTTGTGAGTACAGCCACCGTCAAAACACGTTACCCAAAGAATGAGAGAGAGAAAGGCGAGGAGAGTCTTTGTATAGAGCCCTGAAAACTCTGGCACAATACAGAAAGAGTATACTGACTATATCGCGCTCTGACAATGCTCATGCTGTGGTCCCGTAGGGTGACAACACAGAGGCATGGATACCAGAGTGTTATTGGAAGTGTATGTGTGTGTGTGTGTGTTGTGTGTACGGCGTGGGACTATTATGGTTTAGGGTCATAGTTTGGAAAAAAAAAGGTAGGTTAATTTTTTTTCTCCGTGTTTTAGAAGTTTATGCAAAGGTGCCATTACTTCAGTGTAAAACTGATTGGAGTTCATTCTGTTCTCACACTAGACCTCAAGTTTGTAAACCTTCTCACAGTCACATAGTATTATGTTATACTGAAAGTGTCTCTATTAAACTAAACTCTTCCGATGTACCAACACGTGTATTGTGTAAATTCTTTCTGCCACTTAAACCTTGTCAAAACATGTGGTGGTCAGTGTTCACCGGGTACGACTGACATAATGGTTGACATGAATATGTAAGCTTCAGAAGCATGATCATTGAGAAACAAATTCACGGACACATTTTCTTTGGAAGTTTCGATTCGCCAGTGTATAGCAGCTTACATACACTTAATTCTACAAGCAATATCAAATAATTCACGGAGTCAATTGTGTGTGTGTGTGTGTGTGTGTGTGTGTGTGTGTGTGTGTGTGTGTGTGTGTTGGGGGGGGGCATAATTAGTTTACCATGTAATCCTCAGCATATTATAGCACTGACCCAAAATCATGGTGCGGCATAACCAATTTACCATGTCATCCTCAGCATATTATAGCAATGACCCAAAATCAGTGTGCGGCATAACCAGTTTACCATGTCATTCTCAGCATATTATAGCACTGACCCAAAATCAGTGTGCGGCATAACCAGTTTACCATGTCATCCTCAGCATATTATAGCACTGACCCAAAATCAGTGTGCGGCATAACCAGTTTACAATGTCAACCTTAGCACATTATAGCACTAACCTAAAATCAGTGTGCGGTATAACCAGTTTACCATGTCAACCTTAGCACATTATAGCACCGACTCAACTCAGTGATCGTGAGCTGCATAAACAGTCTATCCTCTCATTCTTAGCATAATTATATAGCACTGGCCCCAACTCAGTGTTAACGTAACTGGACTGGTATTCAAGAAACCTCTTTAGCGCCACTTGGCCGCATGGTGGCGCTGTTTGAGCTGTAAGTCGCGCTAATCGGCATTCACGAAAGCCCGTTGTGACCCGCCAAAGTCACGTGACGCCTTCAAAGTTACAGGACCTACCCCTCGTCTCTACAATCGCTAACACCGTGTTATCTTCGTGATTCAAGATGGCGGCCTTCATGATGTTGGAATATGCCGAGAGAAGAAATCTGAGAAGAATTTTCCGGGATCGCATTCATCCTGTGGATAAATATGACGATGTAGATTTGTACAGAAAGTTTGTTTTTTTTTCTTCTCTTTTACCTTTGTTTTTTTAAGCGGGGAGCATCCTTCTTCATATTTTTTTTAAAATCAAATATTAAGTTCAATAAATTAATATCATGGTAACCAAAAAAAAAAAAAAAAAACCCCATTCCTGCCTAAAATTTTTTTTTTTTTAAATCAATTTGCTATTTTAACGTACTCTTTTGCACATGAAGAAAATAAACAAAAATAAACAAATGCCAAAGAGTAAAAATAATTACGGACAGATGGTGATTTGAACTCGCATCAGGCGAATATGAGAACCGTTCGGCCACGGAATCAGTAGAAGAAATTGGACACTGTAATGCATTAAAGAAGACGCGAGCACGTTTTCACCACAAGCCGGTATGATCGAGCATCGGTTGAAATCTTTCGCGAGCAGTATCTCGTATTTGTCCGCGTTTCGCTGTCAGTCCAGTTAGCACTTTCCTCTTCCCCTCCATCTCTTCCTCGTGTGCCTGCGCTTTCGCTTGTCCGATGGATGTTCCGCACATGTCGACTAAAGTAAATGTAATGCACACGTGTTCGTTCGCGGAATAAAAGCAATGAAGGCGGATAAGACCTACTGCCCGTGCGCACTGAACAGGAAGTGAGGGAAACCCCGTGGTTTATAAATAGACAACCTTGTTAGCTAACAGCGTTCGGAGGGGGACTCGTGAATGCCAGTTAAAATCGGAAGTTAAAGCGTAGTAGCTAAAACGGCTTCAGAATCTGAAACCACCTCAAATTCTTTTTCTTCTTGAATACCACTCCTGGACTTCTCGAGAAACCGTTGCTCTGAACGGACCAGCATCTTTCAAACTGTCCTTAATTGAACCGAAGTTGACTTCGCGAAGTCTTTATACCGATAATTCGGTGCCAAAGCGTCGTGCAACGAGCTTTGTGAAGTAGATTTCGCCCAAATGATAACACGTTTTTGCATATAGCACTGACCCAAAATCAGTCAGCGGCATAACCAGATGATCACCTCACCATTGAGCATATCACTGGCCCAAAGTCAGTCAGCGGCATAACCAGATGATCACCTCACCATTAAGCATATCACTGGCCCAAAGTCAGTCAGCGGCATAACCAGATGATCACCTCACCATTAAGCATATAGCACTGGCCCAAAGTCAGTCAGCGGCATAACCAGATGATCACCTCACCATTAAGCATATAGCACTGGCCCAAAGTAAGTCAGCGGCATAACCAGATGATCACATCACCATTAAGCATATAGCACTGGCCCAAAGTCAGTCAGCGGCATAACCAGATGATCACCTCACCATTAAGCATATAGCACTGGCCCAAAGTCAGTCAGCGGCATAACCAGATGATCACCTCACCATTAAGCATATCACTGGCCCAAAGTCAGTCAGCGGCATAACCAGATGATCACCTCACCATTAAGCATATAGCACTGGCCCAAAGTCAGTCAGCGGCATAACCAGATGATCACCTCACCATTAAGCATTTAGCACTGGCCCAAAGTCAGTCAGCGGCATAACCAGATGATCACCTCACCATTAAGCATATCACTGGCCCAAAGTCAGTCAGCGGCATAACCAGATGATCACCTCACCATTAAGCATATCACTGGCCCAAAGTCAGTCAGCGGCATAACCAGATGATCACCTCACCATTAAGCATATAGCACTTGCCCAAAGTCAGTCAGCGGCATAACCAGATGATCACCTCACCATTAAGCATATCACTGGCCCAAAGTCAGTCAGCGGCATAACCAGATGATCACCTCACCATTAAGCATATAGCACTTGCCCAAAGTCAGTCAGCGGCATAACCAGATGATCACCTCACCATTAAGCATATAACACTGGCCCAAAGTCAGTCAGCGGCATAACCAGATGATCACCTCACCATGAAGCATATAGCACTGGCCCAAAGTCAGTCAGCGGCATAACCAGATGACCACATCATTCTAGGCATATGTCACTGACCAAAAATCAGTGTTGGTCGAAACCAATCGATCATCCCATTCTTTGCGTAGCAGTGATCTAGCTATATCGGCAGCATGCACAAGGAGCTTACCAACAGCGTCGAGTGTCAGATTATTTGGGATAGGAAGAGAGCGGGGCAATACCGTAAGCTGAAATCGAAGCCAACGTTCGATCCGCTGATATTGGCTCTTTGCTCGCTGTTTTCTTTGATGGGTGATTGGTATACGGGGAAGGTGCTCAAGGATTGTGGTGGTGAAGAGAGAGAGAGAGAGAGAGAGAGAGAGAGAGAGAGAGAGAGAGAGAGAGGGGGGTGTGGAGAGAGGGAGATAGAGGGAGGGAGAGTTTATTTGTGTGTGGTAGTGTGTGTGTGTGTGTGTGTGTGTGTGTGTGTGTGTGTGTGTGTGTGTGTGTGTGTGTGTGTGTGTGTGTGTGTGTGCGAGTGCGTAAGTGTGTGTGAGGTCGATCGAAAAGAGAGGGAGAGACAGACAAAGCGAAAGACTGACAGAGAGACAGACAGACAGACAGACAGATAGACACACAGACAGAGAAACAGACAGAGAGACAGACGGAGAGACAGACGGAGAGACAAACAGAGAGACAGACAGAGAGACAGGCAGACAGACAGACAGAGAGGAAGACAGAGAGACAGAGAGAGAGACAAACAGAGAGACAGACCGAGAGACAGACCGAGAGACAGACAGAGAGACAGACAGAGAGCCAGAGAGAGAGACAGACATAGAGACAGACAGAGAGACAAACAAGCAAACAGACAGGAACAAACTGAGACAGAATGGGAGAGATAGATAGAGGGCGTTAGTCTTTCAGACTGTACGTGGAATTCTATATTTGCCTTACCTGTATATTTCTGCAAGACAGCTTTTATGTTTGGATGTACTAGCGCGTATGCACACATGCACGAAAAATAAATAATTCAAAAGAGAGTTGACAAGAAGCGAAACAGGCGCACAAAGTATGTAAATATGTAGGTTAGTCTGCAACTGTCTTGTTTTGTGACATGTTCGAATAAGTACATGTATTGGGTGACTTTTGAAATGTAAAACCTCACAAACCAGACACCCATTTCTTTCGATCAGACGACTTCTATCTTTGTTGAGTGAAAATATAGCTGAATATCTGGTAACAATATGAGCTTTTCTTTCAATCAGTCGACCTCGATATTAACATTGCAATCAACAACAGACCAGTAAATTAAAGACAAATACAGCTGAATATGTATGGTAACAAACTCAAAGTGATTCAAATAATGTCTGGCTTGTGACACTGATTCTGATGATGACTTAATGACTCTGGCATAGCAGCCGGAGCAAACAGCATCAGTTTACATCTAATGACATCTTTCTGCATGGCTGAACACACACACAGACACACAGCCCGATTATTTGTGTATTGTGTTTCTCTACAAACTGTTCTGGGTGAGTCTGTGCAAGGGAAAAATACATGGGCCCTATACTTGCATGATCGATAAAACCTGTCATTATCATGGGTAGAATGTCAAGAAAATATATGACTGCCATTACTTACGAGGTCTGGATTGAGTCATTATTAACTAGAAACTGAAAAAATACGGTGTTTTAAAAAGGAAAAGAAAACAGCTTTGTGTAACATGACAAAATCACACATTTTGATGTTTAACATGAATGTTATTTTATTTTCTACATGTGGGTGGTTTTTTTTACCAGCTTACGAGTATGTCTTGCCTTGGTCATGAAACCCCGGTGCGAATCGATCGTACAGTCTGTCGGTATTTTTATAGTTACCGGTGTAACAGCCTGTTCTCACCCTCAAGTGAAAGTGTCCCCCGGGGACCGCTTTCATTACCCCCAGAGGGACCATCTCGGATGGACCCCACATACTGTATTTGGCCCCCACCGCATTGTCAAATCGTGCTGAAAATGACAACATTTGATAAAATAAAATAAAATGAACAGAGAGAGAGAGAGAGAGAGAGAGAGAGAGACAGAGAGATGGAGAGACAGAGCGAAAGAGAGAGAGACGGACAGACAGACAGACAGACAGACAGAGAAAGAGCGAGAGAGACAGACAGAGAAACTGAGAGAGAAACTGAGACAGACACACAGAGAGAAATTGAGATGAAAAGAGAGTGAAAGACAGCCAGACAGCCAGACAGCCAGACAGACGGACAGACAGACAGAGACAGACAGACAGACGCACACATTGATACACTTACGCATATAGACATAAAGATACCTATGCACACATCATAATGTACTCATTTAGACTTAGTCAGTCACCTCCTAACTCACAAGAACTTGAGATCATGATCACTATTTATAGTTCAAATGTAAAAAGCAATCTGTCCTTGCCTCGAGCCTGTACGTTTGTCAGTATTTGTCCCATTGCTCCTACTCAAGACGCATTAAAAAAACCACTACAGGCACAAGTGAATGACAACTACAAGTTGGTTTCCCCCTTCAATTGGCCGGCTCTGCCGACGCCCGTTTTTTACCGCTTGCTTCCCTTTATGTAATGAACCGCTCATAGCGAGCGTCGTCGTCCCGAACTAAATCCATTGTATAATTATGTCATCAAAAATATTGCGTTCTGGGAAGGGAAATCCTTTCATACAATGACGACAGCCCCTTTCGGCGTTTGGTCAATGCATTTCGGAGCCAGACAACAACATAATGTCGGTCACGCTTGAAATTAACGCTACTTGGCATTGCTTTCCAAACTTATACGAAGTGAACGGGAGCATAGTGTTGATCAGTTATCAACTTAAAGTCACAGTAAGCCTCCCGTAAACCATCACAGATACTGTCAGGCTTTCACACACAGTACAAAAACCCTTTCATTTAAACACTCACCGCTTGAGAATATCCCAGGTGCCCTCCGCAAAGAGCGAGCAATTATCAAAGAATTTATTTTTGCGTGGTTTATCTTACCCCTGAGCCATCGCGAACCCGTGTGATCTAGTTTCCCTTTTTCACAATGTAGTCGTCAGTTAGTAATTTGAATGCGACTCGATGTGAGCTTATCTGCAATAGCACGTTATTATGTACCTCTGATTATGCACAAAACAAACGGCTGTAGTTCACAAGAACTCTAGCGATGGAAACCGACGTGTCGACACATGCTCGGGAACCCACGTGTAATGTATGTTTGCAGTTCAACTTTCCATTTTCACGCTTGGAAATTGTGTGCCGGTGTCACGAACTGAAACCTCTGCTGAACAATCCCTCTCATTGCGGTCAATGCGCATGCGCCAATCTTGGACTTAAAAAATGCTACCCTTTGACCAAAAGAACCATGGGTTAGGGTTAGGGTCATGCAGTAAGGGGTGTTACACCGGGTCAATTTCCTTCAGCGAGTATGATATAACTTGGTGGCTAAAGCATAGTGACCAAGGCTGCTGATCGAGATTCATTGGGAAAATAATAGTAATTAATGGACGAGCGTATTATAAAGGCTGTTCAATAATTACGACAAAACCAGGCTCTTATAACAAATAATGTCGACGTGAGTTTGTTAAAGGCACAGTAAGCCTCCCGTAAACCATCACAGATACGGTCAGGCTTTTACACACAGTACAAACACCCTTTCATTTAAACACTCACCGATTGAGAACATCCAGATCCTAGGTGCCCTCCGTAAAGAGCGAACAATTTTCAAAGAATTTATTTTTGCGTGGTTTATCCTGAGCCATCGTGAACCCGTGTGATCCAGTTTCCCTTTTTCACAATGTAGTCGTCAGTTAGTCATTTGAATGCGACTCGATGTGAGCTTATCTACAATAACACACAATATATCTAGATGGGTCCAAAAAGTGTCCGAGACAATCTGCAAAATTAATTCTTTAACAATTGCTCGCTCTTTACGTCGGGCACCTAGGATGTTCCCGTTTGGTGAGCGTTCAAATGGAAGGGTGTTTGTACTGTGTGTAAAAGCCTGACAGTATCTGTGATGGTTTACGGGAGGTTTACTGTCCGGACGTGAATTCCGGTATTCATAACAGCCGTCCAGCACCAAAACGAGGCGAGATTGTTGTTGAGGACCAAGTCCACGAAAATAAATTCTTTGAAAATTTCTCACGCTCGACAGAAAGCAGCCAGGATGTTCCCGTTCGGTGAGCGTTCAAATGGAAGTATGCTTGTACTATATGTAGACGCTCGGGGAGCTCTGTGATGGTTTACGGGAGGCTTACTGTGCCTTTGAGGTATTTTCTACACGTGTGGTATCAGAAACTCATGGTTTTATGACCAGAGTATGATCCAAGGGATGACTGCAAAGGAAGCTGTGATGTTCTTGATAATTAACGGATGTTGCCGATGGTGTTGCTATGGAAATTGTTGTTGCTGTTGCTTTACTGTCACAGCGCTAAATCACCTCTCTCTCTATTTCTCTATTTCTCTCTCTCTCTCTCTCTCTTTCTCTCTCTCTCTCTTTCGCTCTCTCTCTCTCTCTCTCTCTCTCTCTCTCTGTCTCTGTGTCTCTCTGTGTGTGTGTCTCTCTCTGTCTCTCTGTCTCTCTCTCTCTTTCTCTCTCTCTCTCTTCTCTCTCTCTCTCTCTCTCTCTCTCTCTCTCTCTCTCTCTCTCCTCATCCTCCTCCTTCCTTTTTGCTCCTCCTTTTCCGAGTCATAGATTTAGTCAATCATTTTTATTACATTTAGTCAAGTTTTGATTAAATGTTTTAACATAGAGGGGGGAATCGAGACGAGGGTCGTGGTGTATGTGTGTGTGTGTGTGTGTGTGTGTGTGTGTGTGTGTGTGTGTGT
>NW_027127351.1:17500-20000 GCF_037325665.1 Littorina saxatilis
TTAAGAGCCCTCGATTTTAGGCATCCATTTTTCAAGACACCATGATTTTGGGCCTCCCCCTTTTAAGACACCATGATATTGGGCTCCCCCTTTTAAGACACCATGATTTTGGGCCTCCCCCTTTTAAGACACCATGATTTTGGGCTTCCCCCTTTTAAGACACCATGATTTTGGGCTTCCCCTTTTTAAGACACCATGATTTTGGGCCTCCCCCTTTTAAGACACCATGATTTTGGGCCTCCCCCTTTTAAGACACCATGATATTGGGCTCCCCCTTTTAAGACACCATGGTTTTGGCCTCCCCCTTTCAAGACACCATGATTTTGGGCCTCCCCCTTTTAAGACACCATGATATTGGGCTCCCCCTTTTAAGACACCATGATTTTGGGCTTCCCCCTTTTAAGACACCATGATTTTGGGCCTCCCCCTTTTAAGACACCATGATTTTGGGCCTCCCCCTTTTAAGACACATATGATATTGGGCTCCCCTTTTAAGACACCATGATTTTGGGCTTCCCCCTTTTAAGACATAATGATTTTGGGCTTCCCCCTTTCAAGCCACCATGATTTTGGGCCTCTCCCTTTTAAGACACAATGATTTTGGGCTTCCCCCTTTTAAGACATAATGATTTTGGGCTTCCCCCTTTCAAGACGCCATGATATTGGGCTTCCCCCTTTCAAGACACCATGATTTTGGGCTTCCCCCTTTTAAGACATAATGATTTTGGGCTTCCCCCTTTCAAGACGCCATGATATTGGGCTTCCCCCTTTCAAGACACCATGATTTTGGGCCTCCCCCTATTAAGACATAATGATTTTGGGCTTCCCCCTTTCAAGACACCATGATATTGGGCTCCCCCTATTAAGACATAATGATTTTGGGCTTCCCCCTTTCAAGACACCATGATATTGGGCTCCCCCTATTAAGACATAATGATTTTGGGCTTCCCCCTTTCAAGACACCATGATATTGGGCTCCCCCTATTAAGACATAATGATTTTGGGCTTCCCCCTTTCAAGACATCATGATTTTGGGCCTCCCCCTTTTCAAGACACCCTGATTTTGGGCTTCCCCCTTTCAATACACTATGATTTTAGCCCTCCATTTTTCAAGACACCATGATTTTGGGCTTCCCCCTTTCAAGACACCATGATTTTGGGCCCCCCCCCCCCTTTTAAGACACCATGATTTTGGGCCTCCCCCTTTTAAGACACCATGATATTGGGCTCCCCCTTTCAAGACACCATGATTTTGGGCCTCCCCCTTTTCAAGACACCATGATTTTGGGCCTCCCCCTTTTAAGACACCATGATATTGGGCTCCCCCTTTCAAGACACCATGATTTTGGGCCTCCCCCTTTTTAAGACACCATGATTTTGGGCCTCCCCCTTTTAAGACACCATGATTTTGGGCTCCCCCTTTCAAGACACCATGATTTTGGGCTCCCCCTTTCAAGACACCATGATTTTGGGCCTCCCCCTTTTCAAGACACCATGATTTTGGGCCTCCCCTTTTCGAGACACCATGATTTTGGGCCTCCCCCTTTTAAGACACCATGATTTTGGGCCTCCCCCTTTTCAAGACACCATGATTTTGGGCTTCCCCCTTTCAAGACACCATGATTTTGGGCTTCCCCCTTTCAAGACACCATGATTTTGGGCTTCCCCCTTTCAAGACACCATGATATTGGGCTTCCCCCTTTCAAGACACCATGATTTTGGGCTTCCCCCTTTCAAGACGCCATGATATTGGGCTTCCCCCTTTCAAGACACCATGATTTTGGGCTTCCCCCTTTCAAGACACCATGATTTTGGGCTTCCCCCTTTCAATACACTATGATTTTGGGCCTCCCCTTCTAAAGAGCGCATGATGTTGGGCCTCTGCTTTGGGTCTACCCCTTCTAAAGACCGCATGATGTTGGGCCTCTGCTTTGGGTCTACCCCTTCTAAAGACCGCATGATGTTGGGCCTCTGCTTTGGGTCTACCCCTTCTAAAGACCGCATGATGTTGGGCCTCTGCTTTGGGTCTATCCCTTCTAAAGACCACATGATGTTGGGCCTCTGCTTTGGGTCTACCCCTTCTAAAGACCGCATGATGTTGGGCCTCTGCTTTGGGTCTACCCCTTCTAAAGAGCGCATGATGTTGGGCCTCTGCTTTGGGTCTACCCCTTCTAAAGAGCGCATGATGTTGGGCCTCTGCTTTGGGTCTACCCCTTCTAAAGACCGCATGATGTTGGGCCTCTGCTTTGGGTCTACCCCTTCTAAAGACCGCATGATGTTGGGCCTCTGCTTTGGGTCTACCCCTTCGAAAGACCGCATGATGTTGGGCCTCTGCTTTGGGTCTACCCCTTCTAAAGACCACAGGATGTTGGGCCTCTGCTTTGGGTCTACCCCTTCTAAAGACCGCATGATGTTGGGCCTCTGCTTTGGGTCTACCCCTTCTAAAGACCGCATGATGTTGGGCCTCTGCTTTGGGTCTACCCCTTCTAAAGACCGCATG